>NC_051452.1:92663-103469 GCF_001649575.2 Kryptolebias marmoratus | reverse complement strand
TCTTTGTGGGCAAATGTGAAGCATTAGCGCACATTTTGGCTTCGGTCGCTGCTCCTGCACGCTCCCGGCGTTCTGATGTTAACAGGAAGTGACGTCACATGTCTTCTTCCTGAGTTATTTGGGGTTATTTTGTATTCCACGCTACACAAACCCACAAAGAAGAGACTAGACTGCAGAAACGGTGGCGAATCACTTTAGAAACAATAAATATCGGGTTGAAGTTGCGGGAAAGTTGCAGCGTTTTGGTCAAAGTTGCAAAAAGTTGCGATTTCACAGGGTTTGCTTGATTTTGCGTTAACAGTTGCGATTGCAACATCGCAAAATCCTGGAGGGTCTGATTGATAAAGTAGTTGTGGAGTTTTGGGGACTGGAGTTGTTTTAAGACGGCAGAGCTCCACTTTGGTCTCGGCCGCAGTCAGACTAGCCATAAGCTCATCAGTCTGATCAGATTCTTGTTTTTTTCCTCCAAGCTGAGGTTGTTCATAGAGCCTTCTACAACGGGTAGATGCTTTTTGTCAGTCTTGTAAAATACATCAATTGGTGCGTCATAAACAACCTTCCCTTTTGTGCTTCCACCGATTCCCATGCTTCCTTCTTCCCTTTGAGGTAGTTGAAAACAAACAAGAGTCCAAAGACCACCTTCGAGCATCAACAAACGAACTCCCCCATCACCACCCCCTTCCTCGTGGTGGTGGGATTTGTGGATCTCTGCACGTTTGTCTGCACTTCATGTTTGGAAGAGAAAAGGACGCGAGGGCGTGAGAGACAAACTGCGGGAGACTGTTTCGGCGCCGGCGTCGCCGTTGAGATCGACTGAGGCGCCCACCTCGTCCTGCCGAGCTGATGGGACGCGGTTGATGGTCGGTCAGGTGTAGGCAGGGGTCGACGGTTTGCTTTTTTTGAGTCATAAAACAGGCTCGGATGCTCGTGTTCCCTTTGCAAGCTGGATTTTCTCCTTCAGCCTTTACAGACCGTGAAGGTTGTGTGGCAACAAATATGTAATTCAGTCTTTTATCTAAAATAACTAGAGGTGTCCTGATATTAGTATTTTTTCCAGACTATTTACAAGTACGACATTACACATAGACTTTCAAAACACATTTCCTTTTTTAGAATTCAACAGGCAGTCTACTTTCTTAACATCATCTGTGTTTATCTTAAAATATCTCCAAACTACAGACTTTCTTTTGTCCCCTGTCGCAACACAAAGAGGGGACATGAAAATACTGTCCGTCCATCCGGTTTATCTTGTGAACTGGATAACTTGGAAAAATAACCAATGTACCAACTTCTATTTTGGTGTGTGGATGCATATTGGCATAAGTAATGTTGCTATTGAAAGTTGGGTTGCCATGTCAAAAATCAAGATGGCCACCACCACATATATATATATATATATATATATATATATATATATATATATATATGTATGTGTGTGTGTGTGTGTAAATCCCATTTATTTGACACAATTATACTTGTAAGCAAAATAAAATTAAAACTACAAAGCATACCTTACTGAAATGATTGGGGTGGCCAAAAATGAATCTATAGTTGCCAAGGCCACCATTGGTCACCCTCTGGCTCCGCCCCTGTGCCTGGCGGCAGATTGGACCTCCTACAGCAGGCCTTCAGAGGTCTGTTGTCGGATCTCACACTGATCTGTTAGTCACAGATCCTTTAATTCTTCAGAGTTTAAAGGTGGTTCTCAATGGATCAGGCTTGTTTGCCCACAGATGCTCAACAGGATTAGGAGCTCAAGTGTTTGGAACCCAACTCAACCACACAAAACTCCAGCTATTTTTAACCCATTTCTGTAGAGGGTCACGTCTCATTTCTGGGCTGAGAGATGCCACTTCCATCCGGGAACACCCATTCCCATAAGGTGGTGTATTTACGAGCATTAAAGTGTCCAGCGTGTCTGGATTTGGGGCCTTCTACAACTATACAGCCCCAACTGTTACAAGCACTACGATGTTATAAGCGAGGCTGTGGGGACTGTGGGTGCGGAGGGTGCTACAGCACCTCCATGTGGATGACAAGAAATAACACATGTCAAAAACTAGAAGCACTCAGAGAGTTCTAACCTCCGCCACGGCCATGGCGTGAATAAAAAAACTGTGCGATACGGATCATAATCTGGACCCACAAAGTTTATTCCAAGGATTTTTTTCTAACAACCAATATTTGCTGAACATTTCCTGCAAATCTGTTCATTAGTTTTTACCTGATCTTTGCTAACAGACAGACAAACAAACCAACGGACACGACCGGAAAGGGAACTTCCTTGGCGGAGGACACAAAAGGGTCACATGTAGGAGCAGGGACAAGTGTTTAACAGAGGGGTTTGACCTTTGACCCTATGAGCCTTGTAATCAACAGGCATCATCTTTGACCCATGAGATGTTTAGCTTTGCAGTTTGATGTCCCTACATGACACTGTTACAGAGTTAGAGCACTAGAGTCAGCTGTGATGTTGACCTTCAACCTCATGACCTTGAAATCAACGGGGATCACCCTTGACCTAAGAGGTGTCCAACTGTGGAGTTTGACATTCCCGTTGTACAACACCTAACCTACTTGGCGGAGGTGACAACAATGTCACATGTGACCCTGACCTTTGACCCCGTGACCTTGAAATCACTAGGCATCACCCTTGACCTAAGAGGTGTCCAACTGTGGAGTTTGACATTTCTGTTATACAACACCTAACCTACTTGGCGGAGGTGACAACCTTTGATGTGCCTACATTACTCTGTTGCAGAGATAGAGCACTAGGCCAACTGTGACCTTGACCTTTGACCCCCATCACCTTGAAATCCACAGTGATCACCCTTGACCTAAGAGGTGTCCAGTTGTGCAGTTTATTCTTCCTCTGTTACACCACCAAAATGTCCATCCCTTGTTCCTTGTACCACGTTTGGCGTTTCCTGTAAATTTCATTTCTATGAGAATGACCTAATAATCAGGGGAAAAGATTATTTCTGAAGACACCTGTTAGAAAACTTTGATTTACTGGTAGATGAGGAAGATTTTATGCTATTTTATCTGCTAGGTCAGGGGGGGTCGAACAGAAATTAACACCTTGGTCCCAGCCAAGGGCCAATCACGGGCAATATTTGTTGGAAGACGCGTCATTAGCCTTCATTTCTTCTGCCTTCTTATGAGTATTTTTCATCCATTAAAGCAGCTAAAAAGCCGTCGACAAAACTCTGATCGTACAGATTCTAAAATTTATGTGAAACAGGAAGAAAATACAGAAAAAGACATTAAATCATCAAAGCTGGCAGATATCCAACATCGTCTCCTAAGTCAAAGTTGAACCAATAAGAGTTTGATCGGTCCCGCCTTTTCTACTTCAAAATAAAAGCTTACTGAGAAATTAAAACTAATTTTCTTGGCTTCAAGGCAACAAGAAGACGTCAGTAAACGGAAAAAAGAGGCGACTGAGACTCGATCTGTCACCGACCGGACGGAGGGACGGCTTTCTTGTCTGAGCTTCAGTTGATCAGCGCCTGAAAATCACCGCACGAAGACAGTAAACATCCAGTAATGCGCTGCAAAATAGGCAGATCCCTCTTCATCTCAGTCCGACGGCGTCTCTGTGGCTTCAGTTTGATGGAGCGTCCTGTAAGATTTTGTGGAAGAATAAGAAAACAAAAACAACAACAACACTCTCTAAATCCTTCACACATGCTGTTGCGAATGCTCGACGGAATATGTGACTGCTTGAGAGACAAAAAAGGCAATCAGGCATCTTTTTGAAACACTGATGTTCTCTTTGTTTCTAAACAGCATTTATTTTGGTTCCATTGTATTAATTCTTACATCAAATCCTGCGTGTTCGTATTTTGGTTGCGTTTGTTGCCTTCTTTATTGCGCAGTTGACAATAAACTTGACTCTAAATCTATTTAGCTTCTGTTAACACACTTTGGGAGTTAAATCGTCTATCATTGGTGTATGTTTTCCATTTTTAATATGGTTAATCGTTGTTGTTTTTACGGATCAGCCTTGTGTTTTCAGTAAAAAAAACAAACTAAAAATGCCTTTAAGACCAAACAGTGGAACCCAAAGAAGCTAAAAATAGAGTTGGTATTATGGACTTAAGTTTAAGTGGAAGTCGGAGTTTCTGACTTCCAAGTCAAAGAATTCAACTGAGTTCAAGATTCCTGACAACCGCCCCGATGTCAAAATTCAACATGGCTCATTTAAATCGTTGTAGCAGCTGTAATAAATGCGGAGAAATCCACCGTTATCAGCTCGTATCGCTGCTAATAGCGGTAAAGTCAAGTTTGATTTCATCCCCGACTTCCAAAGTCAATTAAAAGCAGCATAAGTTATTTTTATCTATATAAAAAAGGGGGCAGAAAAGTGTTCTTAGCTACTAAAATGTGAATTAACATGAAAAAAAAAGGATCACAACAGGAAAGTTTTGTTTAAAAGGAGTCGTGTGAAACATTTAGTACCATCTAGGGGAAAAGTTGCGAACTGCAACCAACTAAAAACCCCATTAAGTCTGTTTTTCTTTGTTTCTAGCCACATAATGTGAATAACTTTTGTTTGTCTGTTCCAGATTATTGTATAAACTGCAACCCGACCATCTGGAATAAAAATAACTAAACAACTAAAAGTAGCTTATAAGATTTTTTGTTTTTTTAACATGGGACAGGTTTTAAATATGTTGGATTTCTGGTCATTACCAGCCTTAATAATGACTAAAACCAACACTTAATGTTAAAATTCAATCTTTTTTTCCCCCTCTTTCTCTCTATATATTTTTGGCTTTCAGAGTTTGTAGGGAAAAAAAAGTTTGGACCAACTTACTGTGTGTTTGAGTTTCAGGGTTGACAGGTATTCCACCATTTCTAAATGCACTTGGCTCTCCTTTACTTTCTGAAACAGTAAAACTACTTTTGGCACCTGCATTCATTTCCATTTCTTCCCCCTAAAACTTTTCTGCAACTGCACATTGTTAGCACGGGCACGATTTTCCCTCCGTTTTTGTGTGTTATAAATGGGAATGGGACTAAAATAAAAAAAAAACGCAAATTTTACAATTAGTATTTTTGAAAAAAAAAAAAAGTAGGCTAATGTTTGAATAGGTTTAGCTCAAACTGAAGTGTTGTGTCAAAAGGAAACGTGTACTAAAGGAGACTTCAGAGACCCCTCCTCAGTCTTGATTCTTGTAGCCTTTACTACGGTGGCCCTGAAGTTCAAACCACAACAACAAATCATTAAACCCAACTACAAATTAAAAAAAAAACATAATGACAATTAAAACACAATAGCATTGACCTACCAGAAATGGTAGGTATCAGTGGGACATCGCTGATTGGACGAAGGCGTTGTTTGGCTTTTGAACGTGAAATTCATTGATTAGTCCTGAGCATGTCAATTGTCACCTTGTAAGTACGCACTGACTCAAAAATATTCTTGGACAGTGGTAACTACAGCAACGTTTGGATCATTTAAAAAACGCTCTACAGGCAGAAAAACGTCCGGTGTAAAAGCCAAACGGCGCCATCGTCCAATCGCCGGTACCTACATCTTCCGGTAGGTTAATGCTGTTGTGTTTTTGAATTTGTTGTTGATGTGGTTTGCACCTCAGGGCCATCTTACTTTACAGAAGAGAAGCCAAATAATCTGTAGAAATCAAACAGAGCCTTTGAGGAGACAGAAGAGACTCCCCTTTTATGCCTGCAAATGTCGAGGCAAGAAGACAAAGGAGGCAGCAAGACCCTTGTTGGTTTTTAACAATTTGAAAACGAGACAATACCACCGGTCTTGTCACATCTTGGCTGCACGACCGAAAGATGAACTGTGAACAGATATGCAGCTGATGAAGACATCTCAGACAGCCTATTGGTTCTTTATACGCCTGCAAACACCCAAACAGAATTACTGGAATTTGGTTTTATAGGCAACACAAAGAGGAGATTTTATCCTCTGAGGCACATGGTTGTTGGTATTATTTGCTATTTTCTCCAACTGTTTGATTAGAAAATGGCATTATTACCAAAAAGAGTGTCCAGAGGTCACCAGTAATGGAAGACCACGATAATTCTGATTCTGGCTTTTCTTCTATTTCCCCATTTTTCTCCCCGCCCCTCCAGGGGTCTCCGTCAGCATCTCGACCTTCAGCCTGGTGGCCATCGCCATCGAGCGGTACAGCGCCATCTGTAACCCGCTGAAGTCGCGCGCGTGGCAGACCCGCTCCCACGCCTACCGCGTCATCGCCGCCACCTGGGTGGTGTCGCTGCTGATCATGGTGCCCTATCCCGTCTTCAGCATCCTGAAGTCGTTCCCGAAGGACAACGGTACCACCACGGGCCACCAGTGTCGCCTGCTCTGGCCCAGCCAGCAAGTGGAGCAGACCTGGTAAGTGAAGGTCGTGGGGGTCACTGGCGCCATTAAACTCCTGCACGATCCGGGTTAAGGATCCAAATCATTACATTAATTTCAAAATCCACTTGTGTTTTGTGACGACCCCAGCATTTCTTTAAAATGTCATCAAAATCTGCTCGTTAGCTTTTAGGAAGTCTTGCTAACAGATGGACACGCAAACCAACATCCCAAGTGCTCCGAAAATACAACATGGCTGCATCCCAAAACACAGAGAATTTGGATTAAGTTTTGAACAACGGAAGAAGACGGCGATGCTTCGTCCAGCTTTATTATTGTTGACGACTGATGAGTGACTCATCAATTTTTATATATCTCTAGTGTTTTATGTGGAATATCTTACAAGGTAAAATTTAAAAAGAACCCCCACTTCCAGTTCTGAAGTAAAAATTTAATGGAAGTCAATGAGAATTTGGGTGTGGACACTGTGTGGGGACTTGAGATATAGTCCTGTAGCAAAAAAGACAAAAATGTCTACATTTTGTTGTAGAAGGATGGGATTTTCTTACTTGTTTCAACAAAACCCTTTAGTTGAATAAGTGACATTTCAATTTTTTTGAGGGGAAATTTCCTCTACACTATGCAACCAATGGTCATTGCACACTATTTCCAATCAAGACTCTCGTTTTGATGTTTTTTTTTTTGTATGAGTATACAAAAAACACACCAATAATGGCCAAATAGTAAAAAGGATGCTTTTGTGTTGACTCAAAAAAAAAAAAAAATTAATAACTGGAGAAAAATTGGAAAGTGCTCAAGTCATCAACAACCTAAGTTAAAGCACCAACATTTACAACCGTTTCACTCAAAGTCTCTGAAAACTGCGAACGCCTCCAGTTGACAGTAATTTGGTGGCAACAACGGCGTACGGTTGGCTTTGCTTCCAAGCGAGCCGAGCAGATATGATTTCAACTCCGTCGGCGTGATTTGCATTTGTAACCAGCGGTTTCTTTTCTCGCAACGGTGCAATCAAATGGCCGTCGGCTGATTGCGAGCGTCTGAAAGCCACGGACGCCCGCTGATCGGCTCGTTTCGCTAATTTTGAGCACGAGCCTTCGGCGTCTTTTCTGCTCTCGGGGCAGAAAACTGAAAGGGTGTCATTTTGCAATTTCTCAAAGTGATTTTAAGTCTTATAAACAGATGTAAAACTTCACATGTTCGTGCTGTCTCCGGTTTTGTGGGGACATGGGGTGTGGATAAAAGGAAAACTACCGTAGTCCCGGTTAGTCGCACGTTACTCTTCCCACGTATTTTACTTTCAGATCATTTGGATCGAGAGTCAAAAAAGGAGTTTCATCTTTACAGCATTAAACTATAAAACAACGTCATTCTGACAGCCTTGATGGACTTGACTGACTCGAGCTGAAAATGGCTGCCATGAAACAAAAGAGCCGACTGTGGCACAGAAACCGATTCATGCGTGACATCTTATTTGTTTAAAACGTAGAAAAGCAGAAACTGGGAAGTCTTTTTGTTAGATTCTGATGGTTATCAGGCGCTGTGCCAATTTTTGCTCTGGTTACTTTTAATAATCTATTTATTTATTTTACAGTATTTTGGTTTATGGTAAATGTGGAAACGAATACTAAATAAAACATGGAGTATGTTCAATAAAATAACCAGGGTTAAAGTGGATCACACCGAATTTCCAGACCTTGTTTCGAGTAAATGTTTCAATGTTTATTGTTTTCTCATGAGAAGAGACTTTTTATTTTATTATTTTTAACACATTGTAATGTTATTATGGCAGTATTAAAAGGACAAGTCTGCGACTAAAAGTGGAATTCTTTCAAGAGAATTGGAAAATAAGTTAAGTCATGGAAAAACTTTTACTAGCTAACTAGCTTGGTGTTCGGTAATTGTTACGCCAAAGTTCCGTTAGCTAGTGTGTTTGCTAGCTTGCTAACAAAAGGCTCATTGTTTGCTTAGATTCATTTGAGCTATTAGCTTATGTCCGCGTGTTATTTATTTATTTATGCTCCACACGCACATTCGAGCGGTAAAACGAACGTCGTTCAGTTGAGGAAACAGTGAAGTGAAGTCAGATTTATTTATAGAGCACTTTTCAGCAACAAGGCGATCCAAAGTGCTTTACAACAGAAATAAAAACAGAATCCAATACAGCAAATACATAATGAAACACACAAAAAAAAAAGAAAAAAACGCACCAATCATGTATAATCTAAATGAAATATAGGATAACCTAAGTCAAATCACAAAACTATACATGAGATAAGACAGTCAAAATAGTAGCTAAAATAATCTATTAGTTTAATATTAGCTAAAGTAGACTTCTTTCACATTAGCATGTTGTTCTGGAGCAATAGTTGTTTCATAAGCCTGAAAAATGTTTTTAAGAAAACTGTCCCGTATTTGGCTAGCTTTTAGCCTAGCCTGTATGAAGACTTTTGGCTCCTTCTTCCATACATCATGCTCTACATGAGCAGATAAGGTACTATTGATGACATGGGCTCGACTCAGGGCGACCTGGAGTGGGTTTAGAGGCTCTCCATTGGGTCATCCGAGCCACTTCCTGTTCAGTTTTTAGGCCCTACCCGGCCGAGGACCCATACCACTGATTGGCCAAGTCAATGGATGAGTCATGCCTCAAAACCACCATTTTCTACAGCCACACCATTTTGCTTTTATCCAATTCTTTTGTAACCCAAGCTATCTCTGGCTCACTTCAGCTAGTGCTCGACTAACCATAGGCCGAGCACCAAGCATACCATGACCTCCACGTCCTCCATTTTTGGGTGTCGCCACAAAATAACATCAGAGGAACGTCGAGCAGACTTGCTAAGACGATCCCGCACACGTCGAGTTACACTCAGCAATCGAAAAACAATTTTAGACAAAAAAAATCACTTCTATCCCTTTAAAATGGCGAGACACGAGCAAAAAATTCTAGCACAGGGGTGTCAAACCCAGTGACGCAAGGGGGCCAAAATTAAAAATTTGGTCCCAGCCAAGGGCCAATCACGATCAATATTTATTAAAAATTACATAAATTAATTAGTTTTAGATGTATTAAGTCAAATTATTCATATAGAAACATAAATGACCTTTTCCCAGTTACAGATTATACAGAATTTAGAGCAAACATACTTTAATGAACGCAGACAAATAGATCAAACTTCAAAAAGCTCATCATTAGCAGTCATTTCTTACGCCTCACTCAGCTTTTAAATGAAGTTTTTAACATTAAAACAGATTTTTTCAACAAAAACCTGATCATAGAGAAATTAAAACTATATATTGTTGGCTTCTAAGTCACTGTCAGGAGAAAACTGAACCAGACTAGAGGGCCAGATGAGATGTTACAGAGGGCCGGATCTGGCCCGCGGGCCTTGAGTTTGACACGTGCTCTAGAGCGATGATTCCTAAAGTTGGGGTCGGGACCCCAGTCTGGGTCACCGAACATCAAGCAGGGGTTCTTAGATAATCTCCAGATATCACTTTAGAATAAAAAACTTTGTTTTCATGCTATTTGCACCATAATCGTCCTAAAAACTTGAAATATTAGTCTATTTATTGATTTAAAAAATAGAATAATGGATGTTTCTGTTGTCATTATGTCCTTATTTATTAGAGTCGTTAGCATTTTTGGATGTTTAAACAGCCAACAGATGGGGGTCACACACCTTTGTCCCCGTTATTTTATGGGTCGGAAGCTGAAACGTTTGGGAATCGCTGCTCTGGAGGACGTTTAAATTTTATTAGACCTGGCCCTTCAGTTTGTGACAAACTGTATTGCCTCTCAATTTCCTTTAAAAAAAAAAAAAGCCTATTTAGTGAAGCCTTCTTGTTACGTTGAAGTTTTAGTTTTTCAGTAATCTTTGAGTTTCGACGTGGAAAAGGCAACAGAGAGCATCAAACGGGACATCGAGCTGTTGTTGACGACCTTGCGGCCAAGAAATGGTACCGGATATCTGACTTGAGTCGATGTCCATCATTAACTCAGCTGTCTGCTTCAGTGTATGTCAGTGTTAGTAGCTGTATGATTTGATTTTTGTTAATGCCTTTTTAGCCGTTTTATTGGAGAATGCTAATGACATCTTAAGTTCAAGCTATTTTTCTTTGTTTACTGAAGTTTCTTCTAAATTCTAAAGACCCTCCAGGATTTCACGATGTTGCGATCGCAACTATTAACGCAAAATCAATTGAACCCTGCAAAATCGCAACTTTTTGCAACTTTGCCCAAAACGCCGCAACTTTCCCACAACTTTAACCCAATATTTATTGTTTTTAAAGTGATTCACCACTGTTTCTGCGGTCTAGTCTCTTCTTTGTGGGTTTGTGTAGCGTGGAATACAAAATAACCCCAAATAACTCAGGAAGAAGACACGTGACGTCACTTCCTGTTAACATCAGAATGCCGGGAGCGTGCAGGAGCAGCGACCGAA
>NC_051452.1:90479-92526 GCF_001649575.2 Kryptolebias marmoratus | reverse complement strand
TCCTGCAGTGTAATCATGGAACATAAACGCATCGACAAACACTTTGTGTCTGCAAAACATGTGAGGAGAGCTGCAGACGAGGGACAATCCAGAAATGCTCATGAATGTCAGTTTAGAAGCTATCAAAGTTCTCAAATAAAGCATCTTTTGATCATGTCAACGTTTGTTGGGAATTATCTTACAAAACTAGGAAGTATTTTTGATTTATATAGTAAAAGAAATGGTTTTTTATTGATTTTAGTAAAGAAAAAAATTGCAACTTTTAGGAAAATGCCCCGCGAAATCAGGCATTTTAGCTGCAACAATCACAAAAAATGCCCAAGAAATCCTGGAGGGATTGATTCTATATAATATGAAGCTGGGAAAAGGTATTTTATATTTCTATATGAATGACTGGACATATTACATCTAAAACTAAGGTTAATTCATGTATTTATTCAATAAATATTGATCGAGATCGGCCCTTGGCTTGGATCCGTTGTGTAGCTGAGTTTTAGCTTGACGTGCCCAAGGCTTATTAACTCCTTTTGATTTTCTTTTTGCCGGTCTAAAAAGGTTCTGTTTGGCAGCACTCACTGGGTTGATCGACATTCCAATAAAAGGTAATAAGAATAAGAATTAGAGACTCGATCTGTCCCAGACTAGAGGGCTGGATGAAATGTTACAGAGGGCCGGATCTGGCCCGCGGGCCTTGAGTTTGACACATGTGCCTTAAAGACCGTGACTAGTGTCCATCCTTCCTGCGATAACGGGACCAAAAGCAGAGCCTGCGAGGGAGAGTTGAAGAAAAACAATTAGTCCTATGACTGCTGTGTTGCTCTGTGAGCCAATCAAAGTGACTTTGTTGTTTAAACGATTCCTAAGTGGGCGTCGATTGATACGCCGACAGGGACACGAGATACATTTTTAGGGCTTTCAGAGATCTGCCCATAAGTAGCTTTGGATCCTGATTAAGAAGGAAGAAAAAGGCTGAGCATGGCGAAACCTTCGACGCCTCGCTTCTTGACAGCCCTTTGTGTTCGAACGCGTCGAAGATTTCTCTCTGTTTTTGTGCCTGGCTGTCTGTCAAGCTCTTAGGCTTCACTAGGAACGAAGTGGGAGACTTAATTAGTCCGTTCGGTTAGGGGGGGAAGTTGGGGCGCCAAAGTAGAAGAAAGTTGAGGATGTCAAGAGTTTCCCCGTGTCACAGAGTTCCTCTCTAGTTCTAACTCATCACCGCACGTCATGATCTCTTCAACAGCATCGGGGAGGTAACACTTTTTACCTCGTTAAATAAAAAAAAGGAGCCCTAATGAAGCAGTCACTGAAGCGTTCAGTTTGAGGCTGACGCGTCACATTGTGAACAAAAAACGAGCCAGATAATGGTTAATTAACTGACTTTGTCAAGTAAAACTTTCTGAAATTTTATTGTCACGACAACGCATTGTGTCTATTCAAAATGAGGCATTTAAAGTTGTACAATTGTGGAGTCGGGATGTGAAGACCGAAATGCGCACAGTGTGATTGGATCAGTAGAACAATTTGTGTTGCCGGTGTAGTTTTGGGGATTTAATCTAGACGCGTCGTTCTGTTAGCTTTTTGGATCGATAAAGTTTGAAACATTTGAATATTAGATGAAAAGCTTGCGAGCAGGTGTGCGTTTTAATCATCCGCCGTGAAAATAACAAAAAAGTTTAAAAATGTGCGATTTAATCTAGAAGCATTGTTCCTGCATTAGTGCTGGGCGATATGTAAAAAAATCCTACATCACGATACGGATAATTTTATATCACGATAACGATATACCGTATTTTCCGGACTATAAGTCGCTCCGGAGTACAAGTCGCACCAGCCATAAAATGCATAATAAAGAAGGAAAAGACATATATAAGTCGCACTGGAGTATAAGTCGCATTTTTGGGGGAAATTTATTTGATAAAATTCAACACCAAGAACAGACATGTCATCTTGAAAGGCAATTTAAAATAAAAATAGAATAGAGGCAACAACAGGCTGAATAATTGTACGGTATGCTATGTTACACGACACATAAACAACGAACTGAGAA
>NC_051452.1:83904-89475 GCF_001649575.2 Kryptolebias marmoratus | reverse complement strand
GTCATGTCGCAAAACAGAGGTTCTTCACAAAATAGTTATTTTTTCTTATTATTTATCACTTATATAAACTGAATGTATGCAAAGTGACAACACTAATACATTCGTCGTAGCCTACGTTATGAAATATTTACATGAATCATTAATACAATTATGATAGAAACGACAGAAACTATAGAGACGATAGAAACAATAGAGACGATAGAAGAAAATATATCACGATAGACACGTTTCTATCGTCCCCACGATATGTATCGTTATATTGCCCACCACTATCCAGCATTGTTTTTGTTTTAATAAAATCTAATCCATTTAAACAGGAGTCTGCAAAGTCTGCAAGACGGTTTTCTTTTTCACCCACAGTAAAATAACGGAAAAGTTTCAAAAGTGTAGTTATGTTTTTGTTTGAAGAATGTGTCTCAGGTATTCGCATTTTTTGGAGGACACCTCTTCCCTTGGTTACACTTCCTGTTGTTCAGCTGTACTATAATTTTTTAAATTATTTTTGGCACTACTTTTGTTCAGGAGGACTGCAGCAGCACCGACATGAACAGCGACAAACACTGAAAGTGTGCTTCGCTCTGATCACGTGGATCAACTAATATTGACTATTTTTGATGCAGCAAATACTATAGCTGCTCACTTTTAAGGTACTAAAATTATGAGTATTAATTATTAATTATGAGTCAGGTTTTGTTAAAGTTTCAAAGATGATATGTTTTTGAGCGGCCATTTTTAAAAAATTATGTAGCAAAAACCCGTCTGAATAACTGACGTAGAACATTTTGTTGTTTTGGATTAGATCAAATCTCAATGTGCTGAATCATCTCGTATAGCAATTAAAGGACTATCATCAGCTTTTGCTGCTCATATATCTTTAATGAATGGAATTGTTGGCAGTGCTGAGTAACAAATCAGCCTCAGACCGGAGATGCATATTAGAGTTGTGCAGTGATTAACGCCGTCTTGTTCCTGGTGTGAAACCCAGCAGGGGCCATTTTGTGTGGAGTCTGTCGCCTGCTTTGGGTCCTCAGATGTTACGGCTTTTACCCGTAAATGAAACTAAACACTAAAATGTCTGATTCTAAACAATCTTTTACCTAATATTGGTAAAGTGGAAGTTTAAACCAAACATGGTGCAACGGTCAAGAATAAAAGAAAATGTTCAGTGTGTGGGCTATAAAAGGATTTCAAGTAAAAAGAATTTTGGCTTTATGCGAAATACTGGAACCAGTCATAAAACTAATCATGTTCCAGTGTTAGCACAATGAGGAAGTTATTCTTCATCTGAAAAGCTTCAAAATGAGACGTAGTTTGCCAAAATTTAGCGATTTATCACCTGGCAACAAGCTGGTGTTGTTTACGGGAGTGCCAGTTTCAATTATCAATTATTATTGGTCTGGAGTGACGTCATTGGGAGTTTCATCTCGATATCTAAAATGGGGGGAATCCCCAAAGCTTCTCAAATGACGCCAAACATTATACGAAAGGATTTCCCAGGGCTACAGCAGCCGGCAGAGTAAAATGGTCAATTTCAAAGTAAACTATAAGGGTATTTCTGAAAACATACTTCTTAAAAATCTTAAATTTAAAGGTAGATATACCTTTAAAACATACATATATACGTATAAAATAATGATTAATCATTGAACGTATTCTAAAAGCTTTAAAGGAGTAGTTCAGCTAACAGCTGGCCATTTTAAAACAAATCCACAATTCCTATTAGATTCATGTTAACTGTTGCTTCATCACTGTCATATTCACATTACACAGATGTTTTGGCAGAAATATTATGACATTCCTGCTGAAAGTCACCCAGGCTGCTACTGCTAGCTGCTGTTGCAGCTACCTACAGAAATCGATGTAAATAACCACGTCGGGAAATTGAACATAACGCTTCATAAAGTGCATTATTTGATTTTTTTTTTGTTTCTAACTCGAATTTGGACATTTTAAAGACAGTTCAGACCAAAAAAAAAAGCTAGCTTATTTAAACAAAAACAAAAAACGTAAATTTCCGTAAGGCAATGTGTTAACGTGCGACTCTACCGATATTAAACTGTTACTAATTAGTACTTGCGCCACCACTGTAAATAGCCGCCAAATTTGGAATGGGGGTTGACTGTTTTTTGTTTTTTTTTCTAAAAAAATTGTCTGAGTGTTGGGGTGATGGGGACTTTGTTTCACCACAACATGATTAAATAAATAAAGCCATAAAATGGAAGTTAGTTTAGCATCCGCGTGAGCGTCTTTTTCAAGGCCGCGCATCAATTATTTATTTAATTTGATAAGATCAGAGAAAATTTCACAAAATCATCTTCCAGCTCCAATTTATCCCGTATTTCTAGGACAAATAGCAAAGGAGCTAGCCCATTTCAAAGTTTTGGGTTAATTTTCCCTTTTTATTGACACTTTGGAAGTTGTTAAGACCATTTCAGGCACAAATGACCTCCGTGAACTCATTCCCAAAGTATATTTTTATTCTAAATTAACTGCTGAACTTTATATTTGCAGGAGCAGTTCTTAGTCTTGGTGCTATGTGTTTATCTGTATAGCTGTGTTTGACCATGAGCTGTTATTTTTGAGTCCATTTTAAGAAGAAATAAACTATAGTATAAAGTAAATTTGTTGGTGAAGTTGTTATCAGTCTATTTTTTTATACACATCTTACACAATAGGTTGATAGTTTACAGCATGATTTTAAAATCTTACTTCAGCACATAGTACTAGTTGTATATAGTAGGGTGTTCAATTTTTCATGGCATAAAAGTGACCTATAAGCAACTCTTTTTCTAAAATTCTAGCTCCAAAATGCAGGAAATAGCACTTTTTCCGTTGGCGCTCGCTCTCACCTTTCCCTCTTTTCAATTTTTAAATGTTGGCAGGTATGATAACGCTTTGAAGGTTGGAGCTGTTTAAAAAAACAGCAGCTTTATTCTCGGACGGGCCATTAGCTTGTCGGTTGTTTCTCCAAACTGTCGTTCAAAGAGCTATCTGCAACAGGTAAGACACTGATTGCTCCTGTTGCCATAAAGCCCCATTTCAGATGGTTTGAACTGTAATCCTTTCTTGCATTGAGAGCACAGAGCCCTAACGCAGCTGTGCATCATTTCCTGCGGTGATTAGTTTAAGCTTAAACGCGTCTGGTTGCTCAACGCGTCGCGTTCAGGGTTCCGTGGGACCAGCCTCGGCTGGGATTAGTACTGAGTCAGCTGCGGCCGTCCCCCCCCCCCTCCGTTTCGCGACGGAACACATCCGCTTTTTGTCTAAAAGACGTTGCGCGCCATCAAACGCCTAATCAGACACTTTGAAGTCTTCCCCTTAAACAAGAGCTCAGAGTGGCATTAGAATATCAGAAGGGCGAACGAAACGCAGCCTCTTCCTGTCTGCTTTCATCAGCTGACTGACGTGCTTTGTCGGGGAAAGGGTTCTTTGAATATGATCAATCAGATGGGAGTTCTGCCGCAGATGGTAAAACCCCGTAATGATCAAAGGGACTGCTGAGCACCTCCTGCGGAGTGTTTGTGCAGGGCTTCCCACTACTTTTTTTGCTTGTTTTACATTACTTACAGCCCAGATTCGCAGGAACAGATGAGATTCAGAAAGAGTATTTAGCAATTTCCGCGCTGCTTGGCTCTCGTTTTGTTCTGCGTTGAAATATGCGTAACGCCTGTGGTTCGGTTGTTATGAGCCAGCTGGTGGAACACCTTTTCTGGATGTGTCTAGTTTCTGATTCAGTTTGCCTGCCCAATTTCACAGATTTAAAATGTTTGAAGGATACTTGGTGGTTTTTTTTTAATGAACAAGGCACAAAAATTAAGGAAATTTGTGTTTGGTTGGTTATTTCTTTGTTGTACCAACGCTCATACCATTAGAAAGACCGTTTTCTTCCCCTTAGATGGTGCCACATTTGTTAGGGAAATTAATTTGTGGGTTGAGAAGCAAGAGCTGAGTACGTGGGTTGTGCCGATGAAAAACTGGCCAAATCTTCGCAGATTCTGCGTTTGACTCCTGCTTCGAGCTCTGGTACTCCGGACGTCCCAGCACAGCCACATGGGCTGCCTCGCGGGGAAATTTGGGTTGGGAAGCGGCACGAGGAGAAGGTGCCGGCGTTTTTGTGGCTGTGTATGGTTTGTCCACATGCTATCTAGGCCCGTGTTTGCTAAATAAATAAATTTGCCAAGATGTCTCGTTTCCTCAGGTGCTACACCAGTTTCTTGTGGTAAACAGAGAACTAAACCAAAAGGCAAAGTTGATAAGTTAACATAGAATCCACGTTTGACCTTTCACCTGTCGTCATGAGCTTTGGGAATCAGAATAAGACCACAAACACAAGCTGAAATGACACCTTACCCTTACATTGCATCTGGACACCTCGGGGCAGACCCAGGACTCACTGGGGAGATTATATCTCACAACTGGCCTGGAAACACCTAATGCCCCTTTTACACGGGCTCTAATTCAGAAGTCCGGCTCTACTCGGCTCGGCTCTGTAAAGAATGCATCGCGTTCACACCGGCCAGTTTGGTCGGTAGCAGAGGAACGCCTACCGAAACTTGGCGCAAGTTCTGTAAACAACTAAAGCGCTATGGACAACGTTGGCCCTGTGTTGTTGCTGTTTTTTAAACTTATTGGGATTCTCCTGAGACTTCAGGAAGAGAGGCGCAGTGGAAGAAATGCTCTGGATGCCGCGATTGTTGCGCGGAGTAGGACAGCTGTTATCCGCCGGAGATTACAGGCTTTACAGCGCCTTCAGCTGGGGGACAGACGGCAGAAACGTTGCAGGGTAAGCTAACGCCGTTGTTTAGATTCCTACCGTTCGCTCTTTATGCTCGCATCTGGCCACACCCACGACCAATGAGTGAACAGGAGCTAAGCTTGCGCCACCCACCCGGCCGGCCCTGCTCCGAAGCAGGGACCAAAGAAGCAGGGGCCGGCCTCGAAAAAATGCAGAAGTAAACGCGCGCAAAGCGAGCCGAGTAGAGTGGAGCCGGGACCTTTAGGGCCCGTGTAAAAGGGGCATAAGTGGCAGAAGCTGAAGCGATGGATCTTCAAACCCATCTTTTTGCATCTGACAAACACAAGTTACAATTCACGCACCTGCAGACCTTAAAACTCGATCGACGACCAAACAAAACCTTTGCCTGCCGCCCTCCCTAACCCCTTAGTGCTACGAAAATTGGAGCTGTTCCGCCTAAGTGCAGAGGTCAATGGGAATCGCTCGGGGGTCAAATTGTCGTCTGACCCCTAAATCTCACGTTTATCAGAAACCGGTAAACAAGCATCAGGGGTGCGTTCGAGCTCCTCATTTCGACAGTACATATTCTGTGAGTAAAAATAATTAAGCGAAGTGGGGAGGGGGATGGGGGTGGGGTGTTAGAGGCATCTGGTTAGCCTCTAATGTAGCTTCAGCACATGCAACAACAACAACAACAATAAAAATAAAACTTTTATAGGTTTCCAAGCAACTTCTTTAGATTTGAGGCTGGATTATATAGTTTTTTTTCCCCCAGTAGCATGTTGTCATCGCCTCCCGTCTTTCTGCTTTGTCTACCCCCCTCCCCCCTCCCCTCT
>NC_051452.1:80674-83868 GCF_001649575.2 Kryptolebias marmoratus | reverse complement strand
CCCCCCCCCCCTCCCCCCCCCTCCCTCTCCCCCCTCCCCTCTCCCCCTTCAGGTACATGCTGCTGCTGTTCACTCTGTTCTTCGTCCCGGGTGTGGTGATGATCATAGCGTATGGTCTGATCTCCAGGGAGCTCTACCGAGGGATTCAGTTCGAGCTGAGCCAGAACAAAGAGACCACCGGTGAGATCTATCACACGGCCTCTAAAAGGGCCTATAAAAAGTTTTCACCCTTCTCGATGTTATATGCTTTTGTTTGCTGTTTAGTTTTCCATACAGCTGAATAAAAAATATGCAATGTATTCACCCCTTCGTAGCAGCTTTTAGTAGAAGCACATTTGGCTGATTGTGTGGATCAGTCTTGATAATCTGGACACTGGAAGTTTGCTCCGTTTTTCTTTACAAAACTGCTCAAGCTCTATCAGGTTGTGTGGGGATGGGGCGTGAAGAGCCCTTTCCTTTCTTGAGTAAAGCCACAAATTCATGATTGGATTCAGGTCTGAGCTTTGACTCCAGAACATTCCAGAACCATCTCTGCGGCGTTTTCGCTGGACGCTCCGGGTCGTTGTCTTGTTGGAGAACTGTCCTCCAGGATTTCCCGTTATTTTCTGCAGCATTCATTTTACCCTCCGTCTTTACGAGCCTGCCGAGAAACGCGCTCCCCATATTGTGACGCTGCCACCGCCATGGTTCGCAGTGGGGATAGTGAGTTTGCTTTCCCCGAAACATGGCATCTTGTCTTGTGGCCAAAAGGCTCTAAATCAATGGTGATCACCCTTGAACGGAGAGGTGTCCAACTGTGTAGGTTAAGGCTACGTTCACACTGCAGATCTTAATGCTCAATTCCATTTTTTTTTCTCAAATACAATTTTTTTCACGTGGCCGTTCATCTTTTAAAGGCGACCTCCATCAGACCCCAGCGTGAACAGCCTCCAGTTCCTGAAATACCACGCATGTGCAGAAGAAGACATGACATCACTCTGACTATACGTTAGTAGATGTGGACACAGCGAGTGTTAGCATATCGCTGTCCAATCAGGGCCAACTGTACATTTAAATGGTAAAAGATAAAAGACAGAGACGGAGAAGAGAAAGAGCATAAATGTTAAATATGACGTCTTTTTTTTTTTTGGAGCTGTGGTTGCTACCTCTGAGCAGAGGCGTGTGTGGATGAAGAGCCGGAGCCAAAAGTGGTGGGACTTTGACTTTAGGGACCTCGGTCCTTTCATCCGACATGAAAGTTCACACTGCGGTCGCTTCTAAAGACGTCGGATATCCGATTCATTTCCACGAAAAGACCTGAGTCGGTTATGAAATGTGCGCGCAGTGTGAACATAGTCTAATTTGGTCTCATCAGACCACAGAACTTTCTTCGACTTGACCGTGGAGTCTTCACATCCCGTTTGGCAAACTCTAGTCGAGATTCAATCAGAGTTTCCTTCAAGAGTGTTTTCTCTTTGCCTGGCGAAGAACTCTGCACCAGCTCGGTCTCTCCCATCTCACCCGCCGAAGCTTTGAACTCCTTCAGAGTGCTCCCAGGTGTCTTGGTGACCTCTCTCACCGGTCCCTCAGTTTGTGAGGACGGCCTGCTCTTGGTAGATTTACGCACGGCCCGTAATCTATCCATTTCCTGACGACGGATTGAACAGAACTCCCGGGGACGTTTAGGGCATCGGAAATCCTTTTGTACCCATCCCCTGACTCGGACTTTTCAATAATCTTTTCTTCGAGTTGCTCGAAGTGTTCCTTTGTCTGTGTGGCGTAATGGTAGCCAGGAAAACTGATTAACCAGTCAATAGTCCCTTCCAGACACAGGTGTTCTTATACCGACTCAGCCCTCAGGTGACTCCCGTTTCAGTAATTGTGAGACCAAGTGTTTGGAACTCACTTTAAAATGGGTGAATATTTATGCAACACTTTATCTTATGTTCCATATTTTTATTTAAATGGCATTGCTTTTCAGTTAGTCATTCAAGAGGTTTTTTAATTCATTTTCTTTGACTAAAAGGTCAATTTTTATTGACAATGATTGATTTATAATAGAAATAAAAGGGTAAAACATTCCAAGGGGTGAATACTTTTTTTTTTTTAATAAGAGCTGTAAATCCAGGCGCAGGCTGCAAGCAAGCTCCTTGCTCGCATCCATTTCACTAATTTCATTTTGGATGAAAATATATTTGTCATTCTCCGCAGGTCCGCAAGTAGCTGGAGTAAATTACATTAAACAAAGCGGATATGAGAAGATTTATTCTGGTGATCAAACAGACAAAAACCAAATGGGGAAAAAAAATTTAAAAAAGCAGAATCCCTTCTGAACCAAACGGGCATGTTTGTTTGTTTTGCCTCAAGAGGAGAATGACATATTTCTCGAACACCTACAGATTCGGCACCTGTGACATCCAAAATTACACCGCCTCGCAGTTTTCCTATTACCAAATGCGCCGTTGTGTGTTAGAGCTGTTATGTTACACGGGACCGGATAATTGTCTTTTCTAGGCATGAACCGGTATGAGTTTCTGACATTATGGTAACCTTGTATTAAATCAAAACTCTAAAAATGAATCACATGATTGTTTTCGTTCAGTTTAATGAAACTAGCTTTCCTTGCCTACTGCCTTGCGTGCTAAAGCTTTAAACAAAAATATCACGCAATCTCTTAGTGCTCAGGGTATCTGTTGGGGGTCAGGATCAGCTACTACCACTCCGAATTTTACCTCAAGATCTGTAAACCTGACAGTTATTGTCATTTTATAAAATTTAATTTGCTAAGGTCAATTAGCCGTGGCAACCATCTCGAAATGGGTTGATTCGAAAAGTTTGTCTGTTTAGATGGAAACCCAAAGATTACATTCACTGGTTCCACTGAGATATTTTGCTAACAGACAAAGAAACATGAACACAAACTAATCAGACCCTCCAGGATTTTGCGATGTTGCAACTGTTAACGCAAAATCAAGCAAACCCTGCGAAATCGCAACTTTGTCCAAAACGTTGCAACTTTCCCGCAACTTTAACCCAGTATTTATTGTTTCTAAAGTGATTCGCCACCGTCTCTGCGGTCTAGTCTCTTCTTTGTGGGTTTGTGTAGCAGGGAATACAAAATAACCCCAAATAACTCAGGAAGAAGACACGTGACGTCACTTCCTGTTAACATCAGAATGCCGGGAGCGTGCAGGAGCAGCGACCGAAGCCAAAAT
>NC_051452.1:74841-80301 GCF_001649575.2 Kryptolebias marmoratus | reverse complement strand
ACGTCCTGCAGTGTAATCATGGAACATAAACGTGAGTCATTCATCGACAAACATATTGTGTCTGCAAAACATGTGAGGAGAGCTGCAGACGAGGGACAATCCAGAAATGCTCATGAATGTCAGTTTAGAAGCTATCAAAGTTCTCAAATAAAGCACCTTTTGATCATGTCAATGTTTGTTGGGAATATCTTACAAAACTAGTAAGTATTTTTGGTTTATATATTAAAAGTTATGGTTGTTTTTTTATTTTAGTAAAAAAAAAAATCACAACTTTTAGGAAAATGCCCCGCGAAATCAGGCATTTTAGTTCGCAACAATCACAAAAAATGCCCGCGAAATCCTGGAGGGATTGACTATTGTTGTTTACCTTTGGTGGCTGCTGTAGAAAATTTACCAATTTAGACTTTTAAAATTGAACTGATTCTAGTTTCTTGGGGTTCCACAAGGCTCAGTTCTCGGTCCTTGCCTTTTATTAACAAAAAGTGAAAAGGATCTCTCTTTTGGGTTAAAAAAAGTACTATAATGACTCCAATTGAGGAATTATCAAATCTATAATGTGCCAGGTTTTGCTCTGCGTAGGTTAAGCAATGAAATTGACCCCAAAAATAGTTTCACTTTGTTCCTTCTCAGGCCAAAGGAACGGCGTAGGGAGGACTATGGCAGGGGCAAGCGATGACGACGATGGCTGCTACATCCAGGTGTCAAAGAAGCCCTTGTTCGCTGTGGAGCTGAACACCCTCTCCGCCTCATCTAGCGCCGTCCAGATCAAGACGGAGCGCGCTCGTAGTAACACCTCCGAGGCGAAACTTCAAGCCAAGAGACGAGTCATCCGCATGCTGATGGTGATCGTAGCCCTCTTCTTCATCTGCTGGATGCCCTTGTACTCGGTCAACACCTGGAAGGCCTTCGACCCCATGTCTGCCTCCAAGACCCTCTCCGGAGCGCCCATCTCCTTCATCCACCTGCTGTCCTACACGTCGGCCTGCGTCAACCCCATCATCTACTGCTTCATGAACACTCGGTTCCGCAAGGCCCTGCTGTCCACGTTCGCCTGCTGCTGCCGCAACCGCCTCTGCCGGTGGTACAGGCGGCGGGAGGGCGAAGACGGCATCAACGCCGCCTCCATGGCCACGTCGATGGTGACCTCCATGTCCAAGTTCAGCTACACCACTGTCAGCAGTGCCGGTACCTGCTGAGCCCCCATTTTTTATTTATTGTTTTTTCTTTGAGGAGAGTCAGGTGGTCGCCGCGGCGGCGCCATCTGGTTTCTCCTGGTTTCCCATTTGTCACTCCTCCTCATCCCGACACGCCGTGAGTCACGAGCTGAGTAACGTCCATGCCCTCGTTTAGAGGCCTCCCTCAAAGGTCTTGCTCAAATTCTGCGTGCATGATTGCAGAAAGCAAGGCGGAGAAGAAGAAGGAAAAAAAAACACGCCGTATGTGTGTGGTGACATTCTTTTTCCTCTCTTTTTATTGGCAGCAACCGCTTCGTTGCATTTTGAAGAGAACAAGTGCCTGTGCTCTTAGCGTAGCTTCATTTGTTATGAATCACTTGCTAGAATGAACATTTTAGAAAAAGATAAAGATATAAACCTTACGTGCAGAAATACTGTCTTTATGTCGTGAATGTGCCAATGAACAACTGATCGACAGAATCTATAGCTTTTCAGCTTCTTTTGAGATTGTACCGTCTTTTCTGTCTTCTGTCATCAGATTTATTTTTCTCGTCTACCAACATTTACACTATTTAACATTGTTCCATCATTGACTTCACATATATAGATACATATATATACATATATGTCGTTTATCTGCAATGTACGTACTCATTTGTTTTGTCCGATTGCTAATGCAGTTTCCCAAATGTTCGACTGAAAATGCCCACGGCTGAAATGTCTGTTCAAATAAGAGCCCAAAAAAAAACCTTCCCCAATGAACAAAACTCATCTTTTTACTTAACATTATCAGGTAAACTAAAGCTGCTGTGTGAATACTGTTTTCTTAGCCTGCTGTATTCGGATTAAAACAAATTAGCGAAAGATCTGAGGAGGTTGAACACAAGAAACTTAGGAAACTTAGGAATACGGACGAAAAAAAGCACTGGGACATGCCATACTGTGTACAGGGTGTAGCATTTATTTTGGAAAATTAAATATGTCCTTTGAAAGCTCTTTATTATTCTCAGTTGTAAGAAGACAACTATAATAATCCCGCATCTCTCTGGGCTGTTTCTGATAAATTGCGAACAGCAGTCGTCGAGAAGTTTTCCTAATTGTCTCGAAACGTTCGTGCGGGTTGTCGAGTTCCTCGCCGGGGTCTCGTGAACTTTGACTTATTCTCTCTCAAAATGGCCACTGAGTCATCTCAGGCATCTCAAACCTGTCTCAAACCTGTCTCAGTTTGGTTTCCGTAATTCCCAAGTGCTAGCGCTGTACTTTTTTAGGACTTGCCTTTCGGTTGTTTTTGTACGTTCCCCTTCGACACGTTGGTTCACTAAAGTGTTTTGGACTCTAGATGTGTTTATACGTCAATAAAACTGATTAAAGTTAATTACATCAGCATTTGAAGTAAACAAACCAATGTGAAATTTTGGCATTACAAACATGCAGTCAAAAGTAGATATCGCAAAAACGTATATACAAATTCAATGGGACTGCAACTGAAAATGTGCGTATTTTCACAATTTGGACTGTCCAACAGTCACAGCCCAGTGAGATGACTCTAGGTGCCCGTTCTTAAATATTTTAAGACTAAAATCATTTTAATTTAAGTTATATTAATTTAGAACCATGCACAACAACAATACACTCCAAAGAGGCAGTTGCATTACGCCGGATTTAGCCAAAGGTCAGCCTCCGGTTGCAGTTAAAGACGGAACATATCAAAATAAAAGAAAAAATAATGGAATTGTCACTTTTTTCAAACCTATTAGGAAGTGTGTTCCACTCTTTACTTGCCCTAAATGAAAATGCAGATTGACAATCCACGTATGGTTCGTTTTTTGGTTGTTTTGTTTCAAAATAAAATTGCAAAAACCAAAACAAGCATGTGGTTTTTTTTTGTTTGTTTTTAAAAGGAAATTAGAAAAACGGCAATTCCAAAAATAAAAAAGGGGTACGTTTTTTTTTTTTTTTTAGTTTTTTTTTTTTAACTGCAATGGTTAAACCAAAGACGAGCTTTTATTTTGTTGTTAATTCAACGGAACCTTATTGCGGAACCGGAAATGAAGACCTGAACTCCCGGCACGTAACTTTTTCAGTCACCAGCAGGTGGCGGTAATGTACGCCTTCAATTTCTTTAAAATCCACAAGAAGAAGAAGAACTTTTTCAGTTAGCACTTCAGAATCTACCGGTTTATAAATGGATCCGTTTGTTTTATTTAGAGGGAATCGACGCATTTCACTGAGAGCTGATGATCTTACCGTCAACAAGATTTCTGTCATATTCCAAATCAGTACATTACCGCCACCTGCTGGTGACTGCCGGGAGTTCAGGTCTTAATTTCCGGTTCCGCCATAAGGTCCCGTTGAATTAACAACAAAATAAAAGCTCGTCTTTGGTTTGGGTTAAAAAAAAACAAAAAACGTACCCCTTTTTTATTTTAGCAACTGCCGTTTTTCTAATTTCCTTTTAAAACGAAAAAACAACAAAACACATGCTTGTTTTGTTTTTGCAATTTTATTTTGAAACGAAAAAAAACCCAAAGAACAAACTGTACACAGATTGTTGACCAATCCTTTTCGGATTCTCGATTCTCCCTAAATGGTTGGCCTGGAGGATCTTGAGTACATTATTTGATTTTCTAAACTCAGCATCTTATATTAAGTGACTATAATATAATATGAGTCCAAAAGGAAATGCAGTAATAAATCACTGCATTAAAACACTTCTTATGTTTCTAAAATGCCTAAAAGTAAATAGTAGTTCAGTGTATTTTTTAGCTTCTTGGTGTTTTTTTTTTTTTTTTAAACCTAAGAATTGAATCCAAAAATCACATCTAAGTACTTAACTTCCTGGTAAGTATTTACACAAAGATTTGGAAAAGTCGTTGTTTATGCGTCCTTATAAAATATACCCTTGGTGTCTCTGAGGTGTAAGAGGAACAGGTTGATTTCGGCCGCCTAAACCAAAACGAGAAGACGGCGCCTCACGCTCAACTTAAAGAGCTTTCTGAAAAGTTCTCGGAAACCATTTTTGTCCTTGTGCAACCCGATCAACTTTCAGCTGCCTGGATCAAAACGCTCCTAGATGCCCTTCCAGGTGGCAGAAACTAAAACGTGTCGAAAAAGCCTTACAGCTCAAAGAAACAAGCCAAAGCGAAGGGAAAGTTGGCAAACGTGTCCAATTTCCTGAAATCGTCTGTTTTAAGCAGGCATGAGAGGCGTGTGAAGAGGTAGCATGCTGCGTGACAGAACTGTTAAGCTGCAAAATCCCATTAGATGATTCAAAATCTTTGCTTTTGTCTGCTGTTACTCCTGCAAATTATAATCCAGGATTGGAAAAAATGCAGAAATACGGTGTCTGAAAGGCTCATTTAAGAAGACACCTTTGCAAAAACATGATATCAGCTAGCAGGTAAGCTAAGAACAATGTCAATATCTTACCGAAAAGGAACTGTGAGCGGGAAAAATGTCTTATTTATTTATTTTAAAAGAAGCTAAATGGTTTGCAAAGAACTAAGAGAAAACTTTGCTGACGAGAAAATTATGAAGTATATGGAAATTAAAATGTAAAAATATGGAATATCCTACTTGATGGAAAATGTGTCAATACTTCTCTAGGCAATGGATGTTCAATGTTGTGCAGTAATGTTGTGTGTATGCCGACACTGTTGTGAAAAATGATGAAACAATAAAGTGGAAAAAAAATAATTAAACATTACAATTTATTCATTTAGCTTTTATTCAACGGAACGCGTTAAAATACAACCGGGCAAAAATGTGAGTTCCGTACTAAAGAAAAGGACAACCACTCCACCAGTTAGTCAGTTTTCTACTTTTCCTGTCATAAATAGAAAAGTAAAGGTTTTACAAAACTTAATTATAATCGGCATATGTATGGTCAGCGCACGTTTGTTTGCATAGTGCAAAAAATGCAACGGTATGTTAGCTAATGAAGTGTTCTTTTAAGGAATAAACCTGAAAAACGATTTTCAAATTGGGTCTTTGTTTGGCTAGCCATTAGCTTAGCCTGGACCAATGATTCCAAAGTTGGGGTCGGGACCCCAATGTGGGTCACCCAACATAAAGCAGGGGTCCTTAGATAATCTACAGATATCAAGCTATTATTCAGAGCCTCCAGGATTTTGCGATGTTGCGATCACAACTATTAACGCAAAATCAAGCATATCCCGCGAAATCGAAACTTTTTGCAACTTTGCCCAAAACACAGCAACTTTAACCCAATATTTATTGTTTCTGAAGTGATTTGCCACCGTTTCTGCGGTCTACTCTCTTCTTT
>NC_051452.1:61902-74156 GCF_001649575.2 Kryptolebias marmoratus | reverse complement strand
AAAAAAAAAATCGCAACTTTTAGGAAAACTCTCCGCGAAATCAGGCATTTTAGCCGCAATGATCACAAAAAATGCTCACGAAATCCTGGAGGGACTTATATTATGATACATTTACACCATAATTGTTACGGGTAATTGAAATACAAGTCATTTAATGAGTTTAAAAAATAGCAAAATGGATGCTAAGACTGTTTGTGTTGTCATTATGTCCTTATTTAATAGAATCATCAGCACTTTTTGGATGTTTAAACAGCCGACAGATGGGGTCAAACACCTTTGTCACTGTTATTTTATGGGTCAAAAGCCGAAAAGTTTGGAAATCACTGGCCTGGACAAATCCTTTTGCCTCTTTCTCCGCTCTATGAATGATAATATAGTATTTGACAAAAATCAAAGTTGACTGGACTATCCCCTTTAACAGCAATGTAAAGGTTTTTAAAATAGCGTCCTAATCCGTTTCTCCGAACAGCTTTTGGTTCTGGAATGACTCGTAGTTCTGGTTCATGGTAAAGAATGCCTGGAGTTTTCATTTCCCCTCATTACAGAATAACTCTTAGACGCAAATGATCTCCAAGTAAATTAAAAAAAAAAAAAAACAACAAGATGCTGCATCGACAATCGAAGCGTCTTAATAGTAGGCTGAGCATTTCGGCTTCATCTGATTCGGAGGTGACATTTGTCTTTGACCTTTTTATTTTCGAAGCACCACCCTGGGGTTAAGGTTTGGTGTGTTATTTCAAATACTCGACTGCTGTGAGGCCAAAAAGAAAGCAGAACAAACGCGGAATCGGGGGGCCTTTTGTGTTCTGCCGTATAACGAAGGTTGGCTCAGACGGGGTTGGCTCTGGAACTCAAATGATGCATTCATCAACTCCCGCGTGTGACTTAGCAACACATGCACAGGCAGTCGAGTTATGAAAGCCTGATTGTGCCTTCTTGTTGTTCCGCAGTGGCCCGTGCTGCAGCTATCCTCACCTTTTCGCTCAATTATCTCCGCGGAGTCTTTTATGTACTCCCTTGCCTTCCGCTGCCAATTATCCTAAGCCCCTACCTAAGTGCAAAGCTCCCATTGCCAGCTTAAGACTAACAAGGTGTTTCTCTGGGACCTTTTACCTGCAGTGCCGGCCTTTGAATTTGTAAATCTGGGGACAACAGGCTCCGCGGACATGGCTCGCGAGTCCTTCGGGTCTTTGATCGGCGGAGTTCATTACCAGTTTCTTCACGACACTGTGAAGCAGGACAACAATTAGAAAATTGCCATGTGAACCGGCACAAAAAGCTTGTAAGCGCGATCAGTCTCGTGTGGGGGGTAATCAGAAATGGTCAGGTTCACTTAATTCACACTCGAACGAACGAATCTTTTTGCGTGAACGAACTGTACCGAATCACTTCAGTCCTCCTTTCTCGGTTCGGTTGAGCTCGGCGGGAGGGGAACGTCTGCGCTCTGGGACTCGCTCGTGACGTGAATCTGAGCGACACGGCGGCGTGCGGGTCGGGGAGGGGCTGTTGTTGACGCCTGAGCGGACGTGACTCGTGATTCATTCGCTGCGGACGAACTGCATGTATCACTCGGTGTCGGAAACACTCTCTGACTCTGCCCTGAGTGAGTCTGTTTTGAGATTTCAAATTGCCTCCACTGCACTTATTACTATAGTGTTATTCATGGTTTAGGTTGTTTGACCTGTTGTCACAAAACTCTTCATTTTTTGGAACAACTCGTTCTGATCTCCCCGCTTTTTTTTTTTCTTTTTACATTAATTGATAAATTCTGCATTTTTTTATTTCAGTCTTTCCTGTAGACCAGATGTTCTGGGTCCTTAATAAAGTCTTTATAATAATACAGTGAACCCTCGCTATAACGCGGTCCACCTTTCCCGGCTTCGCTGTTTCCCGGCTTTTTTAGTGCAGTTTTTTATGCTTTTTTTTTTTTTATTTTACAGTGCATTGTTTCCTGCATCCTGATTGGCTAAGGGACTCTGGACCTAGTCTTTGTACAGCTTGCCAAATTGACAAAGACACCTGCGGACGCGTCCAAAAGGCGAAGGAAGATGCTAACTATTGCAGAAAAAGTTAAACTTCTGGACTTGCTGAAGGAAGGGAGAAGCTATGCGGTTTTATTTGGTTTTATTCTATAATCCAGTATTGTATTGTACAATAATTGTAAAACAAATAAACCTGACTACTTCACGGATTTTGCATATCGCGGGTTCTTTTTGGAACGTAACCGCCGCGATAAACGAGGGTTCACTGTAATAACAATAGAAAGAAAGAGAGGAAGAAGAGGACAGGGGAGGGGAATGATTCGTTCAATAAATGATTCGTTCGCGTAGTACCGTGCTGGAAGTGGCGCCGTGTCACTCATTCACTTGTGTAATACACTAATGAGCTGCGTGAACTGAATGATTCAGTGAACAAATCATTTAAATGAACTGATTCTAGGGATTCAGTTCACTCAAAAGAACTGCCGTTCCCGTCACTAATCTGCAGCAGACAGAGGTCAGAATGATCTTGCTCTGGAGAATCAAAGTAACTGTCGCGAAGTAGTGAAGCTGCCCCCTTAGCCACTCAGAGGGGGGGGGCATTTGCATCGTGCATCAATGGCTTGCAGTTTCTCCTGGTCTAAAACCCAAAACTACTTACAGTAAAAATGAGCAGTTATGAAAGTAAGCTAGCCTCGTTGTCTCTGGGGAGAAAATAGGATATCTGTACGAGCCAGATTATCCCGAAAAACGGTCGGCTGACGAGATGGAATAACTACTGATAGACATTAGCATAGCAAAAAAACAGTAAGGATGTGAACACCTCTCACGAAAAACTGAACTGTTCCTTTAAGAGAACTCAACAGCCAATACAGTTGAAAACAAATAATCTAGTTCTTGGGATAGTCTGGTGACTTTTGAAGTAATCTTTTGTGAAATAATACCGTAAACATATTATACTGGTAGATCAAGAGTCCCCTGCCTTCCCTAGTTTTTGGGAATTGAAGCCAGACGAATACGGTTTAGGGAAGCCGCCATGTTGGATTTTTGAAACCAGAGATTGTGCACTAGGGCTGTTTGGCTTTACATGACCTTACTTTTAAGCACAAAATAACTAATTGCTGCTAAACATATAAGACAAATGAATAATCAGTCCCTCCAGGATTTCGCGGGCATTTTCCTAAAAGTTGTGATTTTTTTTTTTTTTACTAAAATCAATAAAAAACTATAACTTTTAATATATAAACCAAAAATACTTCCTAGTTTTGTAAGATAATCACCAACAAACATTGACATTCTCAAAAGGTGCTTTATTTGAGAACTTTGATTGCTTCTAAACTGACATTCATGAGCATTTCTGGATTGTCCCTGGTCTGCAGCTCTCCTCACATGTTTTGCAGACACAAAGTGTTTGTCGATGCGTTTATGTTCCATGATTACACTGCAGGACGTGCAAAACAGCTGCAGCTGGGGAGGAAACTGATTTGTGACCGCAGTGAAGTTAGTTTGAAGTCGGATGTTGGATATTCGCGCTCCGCGGAGTTAGCGGCATCTAGCTCACGGATGACCCTAAACAGGAGAGCTGATGTCGGCCAGCCGTTCTCTGCCGGCCCCTTTTCTCACGCGCAGCGGTTCACTTAGGGACGGCTGGCCGACATTAGCGTTCCTGTTTCGGGGTCAGCCGTGAGCTCGACGCCGCTAACTCCGCAGAGCGCGAATATCCAACATGCAACTTCAAACTAACTTCACTGCGGTGTTTCGCTGAAATCTTTGTGGGCAAATGTGAAGCATTAGCGCACATTTTGGCTTCGGTCGCTGCTCCTGCACGCTCCCGGCATTCTGACGTTAACAGGAAGTGACGTCACGCGTCTTCTTCATGAGTTATTTGGGGTTAAAGCTGTGGGAAAGTTGCTGTGCTTTGGGCAAAGTTGCAAAAAGTTGCGATTTTGCGGGGTTTGCTTGATTTTGCGTTAATAGTTGCGATCGCAACATCGCAAAATCCTGGAGGGTCTGAATAGTAAGACCTACATGAAAAAAACAAGTGTCAGCACCTGAAAAAATGACATGGAGGCAATCTCCTGTCAGTTAACATGGAACAGGGGAGCGGGACTTAAAACTGGTCTTTAAAAAACTGACATTTTTGGGAAAAAGAGTTGTTTTCAAGTCTACGAAAACAGTGAAAATTCATTCGGCAAACCATTAGTCTACCCTGGATGAAGACTTTCGACCTTTTCTCCATACTCGGTGCTCTATGACTGATATGGTACTTTTGATAACTATTTTCAGAACACTCCTTCAGAAATGACCAGACTATAACTCCAATGTCAGTTTATCATAACAAGGAAATAAAATAGGAATTTACATTTGATGTTAGAGTGTGGCGTAAACATTTGCCCAGAGTCTTTGCATTTGCCGAGACTGAAATAAAACCCATCAGGTAAAGGAAACTATACCCTAAATCATGAAACTTGCTTCTGGGACCAGTTTGAATCTGCCCGAGACACTCGTCTATAGTCATGTCACATTTGTTCACTGGATCTGATTTTTATGCTAATGCTAAACGACTTCATTCATGAGTTTCATCAATTATGCCAAAATATGTACATGATAGTGCCGCGGTGAATAATTTACCGCGGCGTTTAGATACTGACAGGAGTAACAAATTGTATCAGCTGGCCTCGGCGGCGCAGAAGCAAGATTTTGTGTAAAGCAGCGTGATGTGATCCTTTTTGTCCTACATACGGTGTGTGTTAACAGCTTTACTGCTGTCACATCTTGTCACTCTCAGATCTGGTCCCCCCACACCCTCCACCCTCCACCCCATGTCCCCGCAGCCCTTCAGTTACCCACCCACCACCCGGCTTTCATCCTTTTTTTTTTCACGGCAGAGGCGTACAAACACATGAATGACAATGGCATGTGGGCGAAAGCTGAGATTTGCAGGCGTGAAGCAGCGGCGGTGGTAAGTCTGGCTCTCGAACAGGCGACTGGTTCACGAACTCTGGGTGCGCTTTCAGATTTAATGCAGGGAACAGTGAGCGGCTTTCATATTTTCCGGCTTGCGCGTTTAATTTTATTCCAGTAAATGTATTTGCTCGGGTCTTGGTAAAAGAACAACAACAAAATAAGCCTGTTTGAGACTGCAGTCTAAAGAAATACAAGTATTGCAACGATTACAACATCAGATCAAATGTAAAACCTATTTAAAAGTACGGGCACATTGCTGGTCCCATGTCGCTAGGGTGTGGCACCCCTAAAAGCAGCAGTTTGATGTGTAATGGAATCACAAGGTATCGTCTCCTGTGGCGGGTCTAAGATGAAGCCTGAGCTGATCGCACACATGATGTTCGGTTGGTGAAAGATCAGGAGACATGACGCAGGCTGTCCGACGCTGTGGCCCGGGGAGTAACGCCTGTGTGTCTCTCCACGACGTTGGCAGGAATGGTCCTCTCCCTCTGATCCTGCCTTAAGCGCAGACAATGGTCATCTATGGTAACAAATTCAACTCAATTCAACTTTATTAATCCCAAAGGGAAATTAAATGTTGTTGTAGCTCATACTCCTGGTTTTGTTAAAGAGTTGATGGCTGTGGGCAGGAAGGATCTCTTGTAGCGGTCTGTCCTCAAAGAGCTCCACCAGGTGAGCCTCGCTGGCCATGACGGCCCCTTGACCAGGTGCTAGAAGGGCAGCTTCTGGATGAGCAGCTCAGTGGACTTCCGGTATCGGTGGATCTCCCTGAGAGCCACGGTACCGATCCTGTAGAGATGAGGCTTCTTCACTCCGCCCGTCGGGGGCGCTCCTGCGGGCAGCTTTGGTGGCGAGCTGCTTCCTGGGAGCTTCACCTCCAGTGGATATATGGGCGATCTGCTTGGTTCTGGCTATGACTGGAGTTCAGGGTTCTTCACGTTTAACACTCGTTGTCATGGTTACGCATCATAACAACATGTCCAAAAGTAAAAAAGGCTTCAGTAAAAATCCAGCTGCACCAGAGGAAACAATCATCCAAAAAAAGTGATTTACATCAAGAAAAATAAGAAGAATAAAGTTTTCAAAAGCAATATCTCAGAATGAAAGGAACAGAGTTGCTCCAACATGCAGACACCTCGAGCGGCGCAGTTCTAGAAGAACCAAAACGAGACTCATCATGGACATGTGACACTCGTCATCGGTCCGTGCCTCCTTGTTATGGCACCGCCCTGCCGAATCCTTAGTCTAGCTAATTTCCAATGGCTGAAACAGGGTGCTGTAAAAAGGCCGATACCTGTGTCTGGAGGGCTGGCGCACGGTCCATCACGGTGGTTCTGTAAAGCCTGGTGCGCCGTATGAGGCTCCTCCACCTTATGGGTGACGCCACGACTTAAGCCCTCCAAATCTAGACATGTCAGCTCCTCGCCGATCAAGTTATTTACTGTGTGTACCCGCTGCTGGTCTGCATGTGGACCAGGTTCATTCCAAATCAGGCTGTTCCATCTGGACCCCTTTCGTTTTAATTTTTTTGCCATTAAGTGCAGTTTCTTCTAATCAGCTCAGTGAAACAGCTCTACAAATTTAAATATAATGTTCAAAAGAAAGAAAGAAAGAAACCATTGACCTTGGAGAATATTCCCCCACCGAATTTAGCAGAACTTCTGAAATGTCCGTTTCGATTTCCGGACAATGCGAGTTGTTAAAATTTAACTAAAAGATGGCCCTGAAAACAGAAAAACGTGGGTAAGCTGTATTTTCTCTCTTCCTGAACACAAAAATGCTGAATATTTGCAATTTGGGGCTTAAACGTCGCAGATAAAACACTGTCTGACCCTATTTCCACCCTGGATGGGCATAACGTCTTGACCCTCGTTTTTTTTCCACCAACATAAATGATTAGGCTACTGGAATTTCCTTACAGGTTGTCTTTAAAATGCTCCAGACGATTTCAAAGAAAACGACGGTGGCGTGACTTTGTCGGTGGGAAACGGTTGATTGATGTAATACTGAAAGCGAAGTAAAGCAGGACAGGTTGGTTTGCAGTAAGTGGCCGCCTCGGAGGTAGACTTAATCAGATGAGGACCGGATGGAAGCCCTGAGGTGAGGAAACTGATTCGATCTCCGTCAACAGGTGGAGGAAGACTGTCCAGATACCCGCTCAAATGAAGACATACAGAAACAGGAAGAAGGAAACAATAATAATGGAAAAAGAGGGTAACGTCACTAAAGTCTCGTATGGTTTGGAAGTTAGAAAACAGTTAAACAAGAGAGTGGACGCCGTAACAAAGAGTACTGGATGTGTCTTTTTTATCTCAAGGAGAAATTTATAGAACTCTAAGACTATAAGACATATTTGACACTTTCCTCCCAGATAACTGCTTTTTTAAAATTTCTCGCAAAAGTTTTGAATCTATTAAGAAAAAATAACCAAAGAACACAAACCCTTAGCCTGTTTACCTCGTTAATAAATTTTTAAAATTATTTTGTGCTTGAGGCAGTTTTAATTTTGAGCATATTGTAATTCCATACACTTAAAGAAACATATCCAGCTGCCAAACCTCTCTTAGGGCATCATGAGACTCACTTGGTTTGATTTTAATCTTGTTTTTATTTTGCTATATTTATGCAAATAAGCCGAACTTCTATGTATTTTATTCACTTCTTCACTGAGTTCTTTTGGCTGCTGTAAAGGCGTTCAGTAAGGCAGTTTCCTTACCACTGGTACAGAAAGAAATCCTACATTTTGATATTTCTCCAGCATTCCCTAAGCTTTTCATTCAAAGAATCTGCATCTCGTAAGCCTGGCAAAGCTCTATTTTGTATTTAAGACAAAACAATGGAATCATTTCACTGACATTTCTTATGATTCAAAGTAAACACTGCTTTCAGCAGTTTCGTTTTTAGCCACTTTGTCGCTTGTTTTAGCAGCTTTTCAAGCTGCTTATCTGAAATGAGCTCCAACACGGTGGCTTAAAGAGGGCATAGGGACATAACGGTTCACATTTTTGTGCTCATACTCATTGAAAATGCTTTACTAAGCGGAGATTTTCTAAAACTTTGTGAAGTAAAGTAAAGTGAAATTTATTTATATTGCACTTTTCCGCAACAAGGCGATTCAAAGCGCTTTACAACACAGAAACAACAATCAGGTACAGAATCAAACACAGGAAAGATAATAATCCAGACCCTCCAGGATTTCACGATGTTGCAATCTTAGCTTTTTGCAACTTTGCCCAAAACACCCCACAACTTTAACCCAATATTTATTGTTTTTGAAGTGATTCGCCACTGTTTCTGCCGTCTAGTCTCTTCTTTGTGGGTTTGTGTAGCGTGGAATACAAAATAACCCCAAATAACTCAGGAAGAAGACACGTGACGTCACTTCCTGCAGACCAGGGACAATCCAGAAATGCTCATGAATGTCAGTTTAGAAGCTCTCAAAGTTCTCAAATAAAGCACCTTTTGAGAATGTCAATGTTTGTTGGGAATTATCTTACAGAACTAGGAAGGATGTTTGGTTTGTATATTAAAAGTTATGGCTTTTTATTGATTTTAATTAAAAAAAAAACGCAACTTTTCATCGCAACTTTTCAGAAAATGCCCCGCAAAATCAGACATTTTTGCTTGCAACAATCACAAAAGATGCCTGAATGAAATCCTGGAGGGACTGACAATCAAATATAGAGATAAAACATCAAAAAACATCAATCATGTATAATCTAAATGAAATATAGGATAATCTAAATAAAATCATGAAACTAAACATATCTAAACATGAGCTAAGACAGTCAAAATAGTAGTTAAAATAATCTAAATCAAATCACGATAAATCAATTGGTGTATTTGTGTGGACAGGCGATGCAGAGCTTTTCAGATGTGATAGTGTAGCAGCCTATTTCATTTTGTTCTGATCTTATGGTCAATAAATAAAGATCGTGTGCTGAAATGGTTAACAACTCAGAGGGAACAGTATTGATTTTTAAAACAAAATAAATATGATTGCTAACGCTGAGCTAACAGTATTCTTTCTCTGTATTTTAAAGTGTTATTTATAAATGTGGACATTTTCGCCACCTAGTGGTACGGAATGAGTATGTCAGTGTTTACCTTAGAATGCATGGACAAAAAAAAAACATTACAGAAGATATCAGTTTAAATACTTATCAAAAGTTGTATAAACAGGAACTAAGACTGTAATTCAATATGCCAAAGCAGTGATTGTTTTGAATCTTAACAATTTGCTTATTTGGCACTGAGTTTAGTCAAGCAACATAATTTCTTGGTGAGAATTACACACTAAAAGTACTAAGCAAGGTTTAGAAAAAATTGTGTCACTGTGTTTATCTGGTAAAGTAAACACTGATTCTAAACATTTTGATATTGAAAAAATATCAATTTATAGATATTTTTTGGAGTGCATAACTAACATAACTAACCTGCTGAAGGAAATTAACTTTTTTTTTTTTAGTTCCCACCACCAAAAATACAAAGAGTAATTATTCCTAGAACTGATTTTTAAAAGGCTCCAATTTCAGTCTAAGAAATTTATGAACGTGAAACGCTACATAAGGTGCCATGTATTTATTTCCATTTAACCATTCTGTGTTTTTATGGTATAGTTGGTCAATAGAAAACAAGGTTGGAATTGGATATTTTTTACACAGCCAAACTGGGTCATCTCCATGTTCCTTGGTAGCTATGTACCCCTTAATATTCCAATTGTTCGCAGTACCCCACTGTTCCCTGGTACCCCCTAATGTTCCAGGATTCCCTATGTTTCCTGGTGGCCTTTGTTCCCGAGTACCTAAATTTCCTTGTATCCCCAAATGTTCCAGGATTCCCCATGTTCCCTGGTACCCCATTGTTCCCCGGTACCTATGATCCCCTGTACCCCCTAATGTTCCAATGTTCCCATTGTTCCTGGTACCCCCTAATTTTCCAGGATTCCCTGTTTCCTGGTTGCCTTTGCTCCTAAGTACCTAAGTTTCCTTGTATCCCCAAATGTTCCAGGATCCCCTATGTTCCCAGGTACCCCATTATTCCCCAAGACCTATGTCCTCTTCTACTCCCTAATGTTTCAGGATCCCCCATGTTTCCTGGTACTTCGTTGTTCCCCTGTACCCTTAATGTTCCAATGTTCCCATTGTTCCTGGTACCCCACTGTTCCCTGGAACCCCCTAATGTTCCAGGATTCCCTATGTTCTGCTCAGGTTGTGATACAATGCCTGCACTGTAATGCAGCATTTTGTTTTTGTTTTTCTGGTATTAAAATACATTTGAAGGGAGAGCCAATCATCTTTCATGACTTTCATCGTTAGCCCTGGGAGAACATAGGTACTAGGGAAACACAGGTATGGACCCGAAGCAAATGCTGCAGCATATTTCTTAGTGTTTTCAAAAGTTCCTTTAGAGCTACTGAGACGTTCAGTTATGCTGCACGTTCCCACTGCTGGCTTGGTGAGAGGGAATACATTATCAAAAGAACAATGGGACACCAAAACACTTGAGGTTCCCCAGAAAACATGGTATAATTACCCGACTGGGGGTGAGAAATCCATTTCTGACCCTGTTCTCAGAGCAGCGCCATTGCAAATTGAGCCTGAAATGAGACTGAAACGAGAAACGGTGCTCACTTTCTGCTTTATTTCTTATCTCTATCTTTTTCAGAAATTCCATTCGGCTGCGTTAGGCAGCACAAAACGACAAAAACAAAAGCTTCATTTGGCTCTGCAGCTTTGGCACAGACTGCAAAACTCATTTTGATCATTCCTGGAGAGACGTGACAGATATAAACTGCTGCATTATTCTCCTAACATTATCCTTATGAGAGATAAGGATAATATGGTATATGAGTGCACCTCATTAGGATTTTGCCTTGAGTTGAGCTTCAAGTAAAAAAAAAAGAAAAGAAATACTGAAGGACACACTCCTAAAAAGATGTTCCTGAAATTATTGATGCTTCTAAGCCCGAAGCAAACTGCCAAATAAGGTACAAATCAATTAAAATTTTCTCGATTATTTATGATGACTTCCTGGAGGGATGGCTGCCGGTGAAATAAATCCTCTGATGGATGTATCATTTTGTTCCTTTTACAAAATAATTTACACTCACAGAAGACACCTCAGGGAGAAGATGCGGTGTTGTGTTTTGGCCCGAAGGATCAGATTCAAACGCCGATCTCGCCGGCTCCTTTTCACGACGAGAACTTGTTTTGCTCAGCCCAACGCTTTTCCCTGCTTCACGCCGACTTCAAAGGCAACGTACAGGAAGAGCTGTTCATTTTGAGGTGCCCTTTAACACTTTGGATGCTCCTCGAAAACGGCTGTTACGCGGTATTCGCCTGGCTTACGATCCATTTCAGAATGAGTCATTTTTACTATATAGTTTGAAGCACCGACTGGTCGAAGGAAAAGGAATGTGAAAGCGAGAGATAAATCATAAAAGCGGACAACGAAAAAGACAGCATTTCCTGTGAATACACTGGTACAAATTAGGTCCACAGAGGATTAAAAACAAACAAACAAAAAACCCTGAACGTTTCACTGACCAACATTGAAAAGAAGACAGCACCTCTGGTGAAAATACTGGTATTAGTCAAAGTTTACGGGGATAAAAACCCCTCCAGAAGTTCGACCGAATGTTTCACAGAAGTCATATCTGCAGCAAAACATCCAACCACACCTTTAAGAGGCTGCACATAACAAAAAATAAGAAGAAAACAAAACAAAAAAGCAGCATCTGGTATTAATTAAACTCCACAGAGGATGAAAAACCTTCCGGAAGTTCAACCGAACCATTTCACAAACTTGAACTCACAGTCAGCACTGTAGCACAACATTAAGAGACTGTACAATTTAAAAAAGGGGGATAAATAATAATTAAACAGAAACAAATAATACAAAGGAGGACAGCTGCCACAAAAACACAAGCATGAAACAAAGTCTACAGGGAATCAAAAACCTCTGGAAGTTCTACCGAACATTTCACATATATATCAGTCCCTCCAGGATTTCGCGGGGCATTTTCCGAAAAGTTGCGATTTTTTTTTTACTAAAATCAATAAACAACCATAACTTTTAATATATAAACCAAAAATCCTTCCTAGTTTTGTAAGATAATTACCAACAAACACTGACATTCTCAAAAGGTGCTTTATTTGAGAACTTTGAAAGCTTCTAAACTGACATTCATGAGCATTTCTGGATTGTCCCTGGTCTGCAGCTCTCCTCACATGTTTTGCAGACACAAAGTGTTTGTCGATGCGTTTATGTTCCATGATTACACTGCAGGACGTGCAAAACAGCTGC
>NC_051452.1:59530-60857 GCF_001649575.2 Kryptolebias marmoratus | reverse complement strand
TTTTTTTTTTTTTTTTTGCCTTTTTAGAGATGTGGATCTCGGCCCGTGCAAAAACAGAAACGTTATTTTTCCTCAGGCGGCGCAGACTTTTAAATATTTTACACGGCGCGCAGCGAAATGTGCTGCTCCGTGAAGATTAATGATAGTGGGTGTGTTTACTGTTGTAATGAATATCTGTTGAAGGCTGGAAGGCCGTTTAGGTCTTACCTTTCAAGAGGAAAATATTCTTCCATTTAATCCACTCTGCTTTAAAATGCATTAGTCTGATAACCATTAGTTGATTTTACTCTTGTTATCATCGTTTTTTTAGTCGTGCATCATTCTAAATGTCAAAATTCTGTTAAAAAACACATTTGCTAAAGTATTTCAGTCCATTTCAAAATAAATGGAAGATTTTATCCAAACCATGATTCTTCCCCAGCTCTTCGGAGCATTTTAGTATTTACCAACTCATTTTTTGTTGTTGTTGTTGTTGTTTTTCATCCTCATTTTTTATGAATGTTGCACCGTACTAGCTAACAAGTTGGTCATTTCTTAGCAATGTGCCGTGGTTGTCTTCTTGTTTCAGCTCCTTGCAAAAGGTCATAAAACAAAGCAGAATCAATAAATAAAAGTTTAATTAGTATTAAAGACACTTGTATTGTAAAGACAGTGACTAAAAAAATAAAAGTCTAGTTTATTTAGGATAACAACACTAGCAATAAAACTGTAATATGTTTGTTTGTTTGTTGAAGCCATTTAAAGAAGGTGAACGAAGCCTAGGAAAACTGAAACTCCAAGTCACTAAGGGGCTGTTCATACAGCGCTGGTTGTGAGTGAAGTCGTAGATTTTCTGCCGCGGTTCAGCCGTTCGCGCACATGAGAACGGCGCTCTTTTCCTCTGAAACTGAAGCTTCCTGAAACCAGGAAGAACCCGTTTGCATTGCAATGGTGAAACCGCACGTGCGCACCACGGACGGCTGCAGTCGATGGGTGTTTTTGCGCATCAACAGCTCAACAGTAGTAACGGTGGACATCGGAGCATCCTTTTCATCATGTAGCAGCAGCATAACCTGTCAGACCAAATAAATGTCCGCGGATTCACCATATTGGATGTATCATTGTTGCCACCCATCCATCTTCTTCCTCTTATCCGGGGTCGGGTTGCGGGGGCAGCAGCCTAAGCAGGGAGACCCAGACTTCCATCTCCCCAGCCACTTGGGCCAGCTCCTCCGGGGGAATCCCAAGGCGTTCCCAGGACAGCCGAGAAACATAGTCCCTCCAGCGTGTCCTGGGTCTTCCTCTGGGCCTCCTCCCGGTGGGACGTCACCAGGGAGGCGTCCAGGAG
>NC_051452.1:53744-59165 GCF_001649575.2 Kryptolebias marmoratus | reverse complement strand
GAGATACTTAACCTCCTCCACTTGGGGCAGGACATCTTCCCCGACCCGGAGAAGGCACTCTACCCTTTTCCGGCTCAAGACCATGGCCTCGGATCTGGAGGCACTGATCCTCATCCCGGCCGTTTCACACTCGGCTGCGAACCGCTCCAGCGAGAGCTGTAGATCACGGTCTGATGAAGCCAACAGGACCACATCATCTGCAAAAAGCAGAGAAGCAATCCGAAACTACTACGGGTAGAATGACATTTCATGCTACAAGACTAAAACGTTTAAGACTAAGACTTTGAAGCAGTATCCGTTTGAAGTCAACAAGAAATTACTAAAGATGTCCCCACCAGTTTAAATCATTCGTGTCGCTGCGGTTCAAACAGAAACCTTGGGAGAGCAGTTTCCCCCTACAGTCTCTGCAGGTACGTGTCGGGAGGAAGTGTCTCTCGTTTAATTAAAGCAGAACAGACTTGGTGCTGCGCCACATGATGATTTGTCAAATTCGAAAGCTGAGAAAATTGGGTTTAAACCTCTTGTTAATCTGTTTGAGTGGCGAGGAAAAGAGTCGATGACGGCGAGACGGCAGTGAAGCAAATCTGACCGTCACCTCTACATTGGAAAGCATTTTTAAAATGGCCCAAAAAACCTAAACCTGTTTGTCTGCCTGTGTACAAAATCGGTAAAAAACTCATGGATGGATTCATAAAATTTTCAGGAAACATAAAACAAAGAACAGGAGATTAAATTGTGGTGGTGATCCGGTCAAAGGTCAAGCCTGTGCTCTAACTCTGCAACTGTATAACAGGAATGTCAAACTCCCCCAGCTGGTCACCTCATGGGTCAAGGGTGATCACCATTGATTTCAAACGTGTGGGATAAAAGGTCAACATCACAGTCGACATAGTGCTCTAAGTCTGCAACAGAGTAATGTAGGAACATCAAACCTTATTTGCAGTTTTATCTTAAAAAATATGGCAACATGAACAGTTCATCTGTAGTAAAATAGGGAGGTATTTATTGCCTTAATGCAAACAAAAAAACTTCACTAAATGGCACAAATCATAAATATTGAAGGGTTTGTGGTTCTTATAGTTGCAAAGTTTCTGTTTGTAGCTCTGTTAAAGGTCAGTTACAGAAAGAAATACCTATAAAAATCAAGAAAACAGTACATGGGTCGCACCATGTCTACTTTAGTTAAAAAAAACCCCACAAAGATGGCATATAATGTTAAATTTTACCCATTTATTGAGCAATTGTCTTCTTTAAACAACAACAATTCATTTGATGATTTGAATTTCTCCAACAACAACAACAACAAAAATACACCAAGAAAGAGAACTGTTCTCAACAAATAAAAGTGCATAGGGTACCTGAGTTTTGTAAAAAAGAGAAATGTGCATGAAGCAAAAGTTAACTACTTTCTTTTTGCATCATCACATTTGAATATTTCTCTATTTGCAATTAAAGACTGCCCAGAAACTAATTAGAGCGAACTATTGCAATCTTTTCACAGGCAACATCTTTGACCCATGAGGTGTCCATTGGATTCATGGGGGTCAAAGGTCACAGGTAACCTTTGTTAAAAACTTGTCTCTGCTCCTACATGTGACCCTTTTGTCTCCTCCACCGAGGAGGTTCTGTTTCCGGTTGTGTCCGTTGGTTTTGTTTGTCTGATCAGGTAAAAACTAACGAACAGATTTGGATGAAATGTTCAGGAAATGGATTACATTCTGGTGCTGATCCAGATTAGGTTTGTGCTCTCTGGGTGCTTCTAGCTATTGATATGCTTCTTGACCCGTGACTGAACAGTGGTCAGGGAAAAGCCCTTTCGGTACGAATGGATTAGAGTTTTTCCCAAATGTGCCCGTGTCGGTGGGCCTGCGCTTCGGAAAAAAACAGGGCTACAAACAGAAAACCTAACCAGGCGAGACAAACTGCATCCTCCTACAGCTGCTAAAGGTTCAGAGCTCCCCACTGCTGGTAACCCATCAGTGATTTCAAACAAGAATGTCCCACACCGGATCCGCCTGCCATGAGTGCACATTCTGTACGCCTTTCGCCAGGAGCTCGCCGTTTCCTCCGTCATCCGTCATGTCTGCCTTTCCCTCCCGACCACGGGGCTCGGTAATGGAAGCCAACGGCTTCCCTGTTGCGCCTTCCAACCAAACAATGCCGATCATTTATCACCTGTCAAAGCACCGAGTGGTGACTCCTAATGACGTATCCCCACCCTCTGGGGTCTTCCCACAATGCCTTGCGTCACACCGGTCGTAATAATGCCTTTTGTCGTCTGACTTAAAGCTGTAGTTTATTTATGACACCGGGGGAACACAAAGCAGAGCAGCAGGATGGAAATGCGCCACACGGCCTGCATAAATAAAAGGTACGGCAGCACTGAAAATGTTCAAGTCAGTACAAATGAACACAAAAAAGGGACTTGGCGACGGAACCCTCGAGTTTCTGTACCATACTTGCCAACATTTGGGAATGTCAATGTGGGACAACATAGCGTGACCCCCCTCCTCCCAACCACACACACACATTCACATTTTAAGTATTACATTTTCTGTGTTTAAGTCTGTCTGCCCAAATATATACAGTTGTATATAAACAGCTTATCTATTCATCAGCTGATCATGTCTTTAAAACATCACTCCCAGAAATACACACAAACATCATAGATTCAACAGGATTTTCCTGAATTCTGATCAATTCATTTGAATTAAACACATATCATAGTTGCTCTCAAGTTTTGATCTTTCTCTCCATCCTCTCAGCTGTTATATTGTAAATACTGATCAGTAAACAGCTGTAACTTGTTATTTATTAGTAATTAGTAGCTTTAGCTAACCTGAACATTTCCAGGCCTCCTCTTGATGCTCAGACAGAACTTCCTGCTGTCTTTCAACCACTTTGAAAAGCTTTCTTTCATGCCTACATCTTCAGTTTTCTGCCTTTCCATCTTTAGCTCTCTGTCATCAGATGACAACACGACTCACACGAAAACAATCGCGCTCCCGCGTGTGCTCTAGGGGGCGCCACTGGACAGAGTGGAGCGGGTCTCCTCTCTGCTGTGAGACTGACAGCTGTCAGTGCTTGGGGAAGTGGGCGGGGCTTACGGTACGCTGCAGAATGAGTGCTTTCTCACATTTAGCCGCCAAAGTCACTAGATTTGTCGTTAGTCGCTTTAAAAAAATGTTAGAGGGCTCTGAAAACTTGCTAAAATATAGCGTTAAAGTGACAAAAAGGCCGTGTGTTTTCTTAGCGTGAGAAATACAAAGTGTGGCACGTGAGGGCCAAATGTGGGACTTTTGGCTGTCCCTCACAGGGTGATGCGGGACAAGGGACAGGGGGGGCTAAATGCGGGACGGTTGGCAAGTATGGTGTAGTTGGACTTCTGTTCGGTTCGCTCACTTTTTATTTGGGGCTAAACACAACACTCCGATGCAAAATGGCATAAATGCTGGGCAGCTAAAGGGGATTTATGGATAAACCCCAAACCGAGGAGGTAAACCTCGGCCCTTTTATGAAAGCAAGGTTTGTATGTGCTAAAACCTAAGGGATTGTGTCTTTTGAGGGTCCGAGCTGTAGGATTCAAGTGCCAGGATGCAGGAAACGCCCTTCTCATCAAAACGACGACACAAGCTGCTGTTAATCCAATGAATGGCGAACGAAAAAGCTTGAACACAGAAACCCTGGGACGAAGGGAATCGATAATGACTTGCACACTGCAGATGTGGTCGTTAGTAAACCAGGAGGAAAGCAGAAAGTAAAGAAATGTACTGGGCAAAGCAAAGAAACAGACTCTGGAAATAAACACAGGGCTGCAGAAAAGCAAAAACGAGAAAAAAGCAAGAGAATAAGATCACGTTTTAAATTACAGACAAGCTAACAGCATTGGCTAAAGCACTTATAAACACATAAACGATAATCCTCCCCTATAAAAACCAGTTAAGTTGTGAATTTGGGCTTGGTTAACAAAATAATTACTATTGCTAAGTCTGATTTGTTTTTATTGAATGGGTCAAAGTCATTTTCTCAAATATATGTACAGTATTTCCTTTTTGTCAGGCTTTAGAATTCCCATTAATTTGAATTTTACATTTTGGGAAGTGAAAAATGAAGCTTGTTTTCTGATTTTCTTTGTGTGTCTGTCTTTTTAAAGAAATGAAAATTTGTCCGATATTTAAATGATTTAAATGATTAAATATGAGGTTACCTGACCAAGTTAAACTAAGAACAAGAGAGTCATTCCTTAATGACAACGTTGACCCAACTAACAAATCAAAAATGCTAGAAGGGATAGTTCAGCCATTTTCAAGTGGATATGATTGTTGTAGATAGCTCTTTGAATGACTCAGAACTCCAAAATCTTTGTGCTATTTTATAAACCTTTACAGTACAGTCACTTTCCCATTACTTGGTTGTTTGCATTGAATGGTTTATTCGAAGGTTCAAATAGCGGCAGCAGCAAGCCATAGCACGTCTGGTGCGACTTGGGGATAATTATGGCAAATAATTTATACTTTTATTGCCAGAATAACTGACATTGGTGTACAGGTTTGTACAATCGTTTTTTTTCCCCCCATAGATTGCTTTTAGATTTTGGCGATTTGAATTATGGAAGATGATTAGTGCCACTGTGACGCACAAATTTTTTTTTTTCCAGAATTCTGGCATTAAAGTCAAAATTTTGAGATCAAAGTCGGGATTCTGACTTTATTTTTAAAATTTAATTTCTTTTGCATCACAGTGGCCCCAGTCCTCTTCCGTAACAACAATAGCCAAAATCTGAAACCAGTTAATGGGAAAAACTATTGTATAAACCTTTACACAAATGTTAATTTTGCATTTCATGGTCATTCTGGCAATAGAAGCATAAAATATCTGCCATAATTAACACCAAGTTGCACCAGAAGTGCTATAGCTTACTGCTGCTGCTATTTGAACCTTCAAATGAACCATTTAGCGTAAACAACCACATAATGGGAAAGAGAAGTTCGTGTAAAGGCTTATAAAATTGCATGAACCGCTATGAGATTTTGGAAACTAGACGTTGAATGTAAACTCTATTTCTCTATTTCAACAGCTACCTACAACAGGTAGCTGTTGAAATAGCTACCTATCCAGACCCTCCAGGATTTTGCGATGTTGTGATCGCAACTATTAACGCAAAATCAAGCAAACCCCGTGAAATTGCAACTTTTTGCAACTTTGCCCAAAACGCCACAACTTTCCCGCAACTTTAACTCAATATTTATTGTTTCTGAAGTGATTCGCCACCGTTTCTGCGGTCTAGTCTCTTCTTTGTGGGTTTGTGTAGCGTGGAATACAAAATAACACCAAATAACTCAGGAAGAAGACACGTGACGTCACTTCCTGTTAACATCAGAATGCCGGGAGCGTGCAGGAGCAGCGACCGAAGCCAAAATG
>NC_051452.1:51205-53511 GCF_001649575.2 Kryptolebias marmoratus | reverse complement strand
CCAGAAATGCTCATGAATGTCAGTTTAGAAGCTCTCAAAGTTCTCAAATAAAGCACCTTTTGAGAATGTCAATGTTTGTTGGGAATTATCTTACAAAACTAGGAAGGATTTTTGGTTTATATATTAAAAGTTATGGTTTTTTATTGATTTTAGTATAAAAAAAATCGCAACTTTTCATCCCAACTTTTAGGAAAATACCCCACGAAATCAAGCATTTTAGCCCGCAACAATCACAAAAAATGTCCGTGAAATCCTGGAGGGATTGCCTATAGCTACCTATGGCAACCTTTCCACAGAATCACACTTCAAGTCGCTGGACTGTTTTAATTAGGGCGGAAAACACCTTGCCAGAAAAAAAAAAAAAAAAATTCTCACTCAACTTAACGAACCTTTTTCACCGAGGAAGGATGTCAGTGACAAGACAAGTATGTTAAGCCGCCACAGTTAAGCTCCGACGTGCCAGCTGTCATTCTCCGGCTGCATGTCGGCGCTCGGGTGGCTTTAATGACTCCTGTTTCCATGGAAAGATCCGCGGACAGACATGGTGGCACATGGTGGGAGGAAAACCTTGAGGTCGTTGCTCCCACCCGGTACACGTGCCGGATCACAGGACACCGATTCGACGCAACAATCTGCGGCGTCCTTCTGTTTTTGTATGGGTTTTCTCACGTCCGAGGGTTACTTTTTTTTTTTTTTTTTTTTTGCGTGATATGCCATTTAGTTGCTAAGGAACTGAAGTGAAAAGAACAGTGTTTATGGTGCAATATTTGGCAAAGTCCTTGAGGTTGTATAGAACAGAAAATGTGTGAAAAAAAAGAGGAAAGAAAAATCTAAAACCTAGATGAAATGGAATACCCTCTCCCAGCGATTCTGATGCGATTGGCACAAAATTGCATTAAGCTGCAGAAAGTAATCACTTGGCCCGTGATGTGGGCGCTAACGGAGATGAGATTGGACGTGGCCGTCCCATACTGGCGTTTGTTTCGTCTGCGCTGGCCATCTCCAAGCCAGGACCAACAGCTTGCGAGGCTTGGCGGGCGCCGCGCATAAATTTCCGATGGCGGAGGGAAGTGTGAAGCAGTGTCAGGGTAACAGGTTTGTGCTCTCGTCTTGGGGAAAAGTGTCATTTATCCTTCCGCGTGGGGCCGAGGCGCGCTCTAGAGTGGGCTCAAGCCAACCAGCAAAAGGCTGCTTGAGCATAATCGCCATGAGGCTGTCCAGAATAACTAATGAGGGGGATCCTTCTGAGAAACTCCGATTCTTTTACTGATAGGTATGAAAGTGACAGTTCAGACCCTTTAAATCTGTTAAATCTTTACCAGGATTCAAGTATATAATATTCCTGCTGGAACAGTCCCTAGCTGCACTGGAAGTGCTACTGCTAGCTGCTGCTATTTGCACTTCAGACAACCATAGAATTCAATGTAAAGAACCAGGCAATGAAACACATATTTTATAGGGTTTGGTTTTTAGGTTTTTGGGTGAGAAAAATGGAAATTTTAAAATTGCTTTTGAAAGTGGAAATTTTATTTTGAAGAAACTTGCTTTTCAAAAACGATGACGTAGCAGTGTATTGTAAAAGAACAAATAAGCCTTATTTATTTATTTTTTTTTGCATCTGTCTTGCTTTTTTTCCTTATCACGTCGCCGTCAAAGTTTGATCGGGTACTGAAAACGTTAATAACTTCAAGATAAAAAACAACAACAAAAAAATCAAGTTTTAAAATCTTCCCTTTGTTTAGATATGTTGTTAATGTAGACGTTTTCGCCACCTAGTGGTGTGGCATGGGTATGTCAGCATTATTGTTAAAATAGTAAGAGCAGAGGCAAAAAAATACAATTTAAAACAATATTTAGAGTTGTGTAGACAGAGCCATATTCTTAAAAAACATTAAAATTAACATAAACCTTAAGCTAATAGCGACTAGGCAACCATTAGCTTACTGTAAAGTTGTAATTCATTTTGAGTTTGACTTTTCCCCATTATGCAGACCCTCCAGGATTTTGCGATGTTGCGATCGCCAACTATTAACGCAAAATCGAGCAAACCCTGCGAAATCGCAACTTTTTGCAACTTTGCCCAAAATGACGCATTTTTCCCACAACTTTAACCCAATATTTGTTTCTAAAGTGATCCGCCACCGTTTCTGCGGTCTAGTCTCTTCTTTGTGGGTTTGTGTAGCGTGGAATACAAAATAACCCCAAATAACTCAGGAAGAAGACACGTGACGTCACTTCCTGTTAACATCAGAACGCCGGGAGCGTGCAGGAGCAGCGACCGAAGCCAAAATGTGCGCTAATGCTTC
>NC_051452.1:43753-50818 GCF_001649575.2 Kryptolebias marmoratus | reverse complement strand
AGACGCCGCTAACTCCGCGGAGCGCGAATATCCAACATCCGACTTCAAACTAACTTCACTGCGGTCCCAGTTTCCTCCCCAGCTGCAGCTGTTTTGCACGTCCTGCAGTGTAATCATGGAACTTAAACGCATCGACAAACACTTTGTGTCTGCAAAACATGTGAGGAGAGCTGCAGACCAGGGACAATCCAGAAATGCTCATGAATGTCAGTTTAGAAGCTATCAAAGTTCTCAAATAAAGCACCTTTTGAGAATGTCAATGTTTGTTAGGTATTATCTTACAAAACTAGTTAGTAGTTTTGGTTTATATGTTAAAAGTTATAGTTGTTTATTGAATTTAGTAAAAAAAAAGCAACTTTTAGGAAAATGCCCCGCGAAATCAGGCATTTTAGCTCGCAACAATCACAAAAAATGCCCACGAAATCCTGGAGGGACTGATTATGTGTTTGTATTAAGGTTATAATCTCAGTAACCTCACAAATTTTTCTGCTTTTAATAGCTTCATGAAGCTGATTTAGTAAATTATGGTTCTGAGTGTATTTGGTGATGTTATGCGAAACATTAGCTTGCGGTTATGCTAAAACTGGCGTCTATGTAGTGAAATGTGAACCTAAGAGTGCAAAATGTGAGTCCACAAACTAACAGATGGTGTTACGGTAGTTCCTACAGTCTGTTTTATAAAGTCGGTAGTTAAAAGCAGCTGTAAACCTCTGGTTTAATGTAGCTTCGGTGCCTGAGAAAGAGCTTTCTACCATTTTTCTATCCACTCCATTTGTAGACTGTTGGCTAATACATACACTATATATGGTTTTGGGAATAAAAAGGAAATATGTAGCGAATAAAAGAGCTGCTGCGAAGACAGAATAGCTTCAGCGTGTTAGCAACACGCTGTATTCAGTTTATAGCGGCCTACCAGCTGCACGAGAGCAATCGGGTTCAGATGTAAAATGTAATACATGTTTTTATCAAATGAACAAGGCAAACAACATTACATACAATAATAAAGGACGCCGGATCCTGGAGGTGCTTGCTGTTTACCGTAATGTTCTCACAGTTAAGGTTATTATGGTGTTCTAGTATGTCACACTGTGAGAAATGACAGCGCTGTAGCCTACATGTGATGATTACAGCTCTGTATGCTGTACAGTCATACGCTGCTCAGATGGGAGACGTATTTAGTGGCTTTGATTTATTTTTATTGTGAACCACAGCCACCGACTGGGCTCAAGTCACAGCTCAATCAAACACATGTAACAGCATAAAAAAAAACCAACCCAGAAGGAAACATTCACGAGCAGCAACAAATAAATCAGCGCCAGTGTAAGTGTCTAAAAATAACCCCAGCACATTAAGATTTTTTTCTTTTTTCAATCATAGATAATGAGTCCAATCATCGAGATGTTCATTAACCTGATCATTACAGCACCAAGAATTATGATGGTCATAACAAGAAACCCATCAGGGGCCTCGCTTGCGATCCCCTGATTAATTTGATCACGTGTAGGGCGGAGTGGTGCCTTGTAGGCGATGTTCACAAGACGCAAGCCTTTTCAGCACAATTCACGAGACAAAAATTTAATTTCCTTCCCGTCGCGAGCGACATTAGGGTGATATTCTAATTCGGAATAGTTGACTGAATAAAATAATTACTGAACGCAGCCGCACGTCACGAGACCGAGGTTAGCCGAGGAGCTGAGAACGGCGCCGCTTTCCATTCACGCCCCGGGAAAAAGGGTCGCTAATTTGATCAACTGGTGTCTGGAGGTGTGATGATGTCACAATTTGGACTCAAAGCGTCTCACACACCTGTTGTTGCTTTGTAAAAAATTTGCAGCCTTTGTTTGGAATGGGAAAAGGCCATAAGAGGCTTGCTTTGGTTTTAACTAGAAGGCAACAAGAATCTTAATGTTTTGGGTTTTCACGTTTTTAGTCTATAACTTTGTACCAAAACCATATTTTATATCTACATCCTCATAGCTGAACTAAATTATTTTGCAGGACTTCGAAAAAGAAATTCAACGACCCTACAAGACCCTATCGTGTTGGGTCTTGAGGACAATTTAGAGCTTTGCTTAAAGGGGAATTAAAAAGTGTTTTGAACCTAACAAAAACCTTAAAGAGAGTGGTGAGAGGTGCTTATTCTTAGAGTCTCTCATTTTAAGAAATTCACACTAAGTTTAAACTAATATTTATTCCCTCCAGGATTTCGCGGGGCGTTTTTTGTGATTGTTGCGGCTAAAATGCCTGATTTTGCGGGGCATTTTCCTAAAAGTTGCGATTTTTTTTACTAAAATCAATAAAAAACCATAACTTTTAATATATAAATCAAAAATACTTACTAGTTTTGTAAGATAATTCCCAACAAACATTGACATTCTCAAAAGGTGCTTTATTTGAGAACTTTGAGAGCTTCTAAACTGACATTCATGAGCATTTCTGGATTGTCCCTGGTCTGCAGGAAGTGACGTCACGTGTCTTCTTCCTGAGTTATTTGGGGTTATTTTGTATTCCACGCGACACAAACCCACAAAGAGGACACTAGACCGCAGAAACGGTGGTGAATCACTTCAGAAACAATAAATATTGGGTTAAAGTTGCAGGAAAGTTGCGGTGTTTTGGACAAAGTTGCAAAAAGTTGCGATTTTGCGGCGTTCGCTTGATTTTGCGATAATAATTGCGATCGCAACATCGGGAAATCCTGGAGGGTCTGAGTTAAGGCTGGTTTGGGTTTCCTGAGCTCTCCTTCAGTTATGCTGATATAAGTTTAGACTGCTGGAGGACAAACTGACCACATTTCCTCACTCTGCTGCTGTGTTTACTTGCTCTACTTTCCATGTTTATTATTATTTGTCATTACCAAGCGTTTTTTTGTCTTTCTTTTGGTAGGAACTACACCTGGACCAACCATTCTGTGTTTATCTGCGTCTCTTTCCTGTTCTCTCAAACCCCAGCCAGTGGAAGCAGATGGCCGCCCATCCTCAGCCTGGTTCTTTGGGGGTTTCTTCTTGTTAAAAAGGGAATCATTTCATTCCACTGTCGCCAGTGTGGTGCTCAGGGTGGGAGACTGGGACGGAGTGAAGATTCAAGACCTTTTACGAATTGGCTTTTTACGATGTACATGAATGTTTCTGTACAGAGACATGAGCCTCAGTTACCATCACCAATCCAAATGTAGACAAATGTTTCTACCATACATGTTTGATGATGGAATCCCTTAGAAAACCCTGATACTTTTGCAGCCTCGAACTTATAACTTCTGCAAAACCGTCCTGATGTAAAATATTTTCTCCACCTTTGCAGAACTGCTTGGTGATGCAACATCAAAAGATGCATCTGTATCTGTGTTTGGAGCTGCAACATCAGAGATGTGCTCAGATTGGGGCCGCTGATGTCGAGCTTAATCAACACCTATTTCCTGTTGCTTTGATGCCGCTCTTCGGCACCCACTTATCTCCTGGGGGGGAGAGGAAAAAAGTGGGCAATCTCAACCAAAAAGGGGTGTACATTACTTGATCTGAAAAATCCTGGGCTTTGCCCAGACCCTCCACCAGTGGGGCTATAAATCCAAAATAGACATATACCAAAGGTTTTGGTATTATGTGATACCTTAGTATATGTTTTGGTCCAAAACATATACTAAGGTATCACACCAGTGTATTTACATGAATTAAAACAACAAAAGCAACATTATAATGTACATATAAATGCACAAGTGCTTCCTGAACACCAATACTTACAAAGACAGAGGTCTGTAGGGCACATTTAGCGTTTATAAGACCTGTTTTCTCCCTTATTTTTCAAAACTTTACTTTAAATACGTCAAAGCTTGTTTTATGGTGAGAGCACTCACTACGTCATGTATTCTGAACGTACAATGTAATGAAGATCGGATGTCTCACTCTGATTAGAATTCAAAACCAAAACATTCTAACAGATTTTTAGCATAAATTTTATTAAACTAATTATTAACTTTGAACTTATTTATGTAACTTAGTCACGTAATGAACTTATTGCTGTCTTTGAATAAAAGGCAGCTCACCCGCGGCTCGACTTTTCAATCAGGTGAACTTTCTGACAGACGGATGTGACGTCAGCCTCCATGGTGGGAGTCCCACGCGCCTGCGGCGGGAGGCGGAGTCAGCTCTGGGCCCTGAACGGTCCTATCTCTTGTACTGAAGAGGAGCTACTGCGCATGTGCAACTTTTAACGAGTTTATGGGCCAAGATTTTTGTGCCCCGGGGCGGAAATACGTCACCAATGAACGAAACAACTTTATCATTATCATTAACTATAAAATATTTATCTTACACAACTAAAAAAATATGTACATATATTTCAAAATATTTTTATTTTACTGTTTAATTTTTATTTATTTTCTTTACGTCTTATTCAAGGTAATGTGAGTGGTGGGGCGGCACCCTTGCGCCCTCTATTGGCCAGCCGCCACTGCCCTCAACGTGTTCTGAGATGGTGGCAAAAGCAAAAGTCTTTCCAGGTTTAAAAGCGCCTCGTTTTTTTAATTGTTAATATTCCAATAAATATATTGTTTCCCAAGTTGAGGCAGTCTCTGTGTTGGTTTAGAGGGGACTTGGTGAACAGAGGTGCCCAGCGCCACCGTTCGGAGATTGCCCATTTTCTTAATGACGTGTCAACAGCGATGACGGATAATGTCCTCCCCACACCTCGCCGCGGACTCCAGGCTGCACAGTCTCTGCAGCCAGAAGGGAATCAGGAGGCAGACGGAAATGTGGGCGACGGGAGCGGAGCTGGACGAGTCTTCCTCTAACGAAGACATCAGCTGTGACGCAAGGACAGAGAAGAGCCACAGCCCAGATGTCACTGCTGGAAACAATCAGAGCTGCCTTTTTGTTTTTTTGTTTTTATTCTCGGCCTCACTAATTTGATTCCCAGTGAGTCACTGGCGTTGATTCACACGTTGAAAAACGGTTATGGTTTGTTTGTGCCCTGACTCAGTAAAATTACATTTATTTCCTGCTTTACTCCGAACTGCAGACCGGGATGTATCGTTGCTCCTGTCGGCTGCTGCCTTTTTGCACGTCCTGCAGTGTAATCATGGAACATAAACGCATCGACAAACACTTTGTGTCTGCAAAACATGTGAGGAGAGCTGCAGACGAGGGACAATCCAGAAATGCTCATGAATGTCAGTTTAGAAGCTATCAAAGTTCTCAAATAAAGCACCTTTTGAGAATGTCAATGTTTGTTGGGAATTATCTTACAAAACTAGGAAGGATTTTTGGTTTAGATAATAAAAGTTATGGTTGTTTATTGATTTTAGTAAAAAGAAAAAAGCAACTTTTAGGAAAATGCCCCGCGAAATCAGGCATTTTAGCCCGCAACTATCACAAAAAATTCCCGTGAAATCCTGGAGGGATTGCTAACTATAGGATTTATCAAAAAGGAATCCAATGACAAGTTCCTGTTTATTGTAGCAAGTGAAACTGTTTGGTGTTTTCCTAAAAAAAAAAAAAAAAGCACTGTCTAGCTTGCATTTCATTCATATCTTTTTTTTTCCTTGCAAGGAACAAATGGCATTTATGTAACAGCGTTTCTACCCAACTTCCTCGCTGACTCTCCAAGTGTTAAGTATAGCGTTCTGTCGAAACGCGTTGGAGATTTTTGGCACGTTTCTCAGAACGGAGCGTGAATTACAAAACATTTTTTTTTTCCCTTCCCTTCTCCTGTTGTGTGTCATTCTGCGAGGGATGCAACGTGGAGGTTTTCACATGGCCGCCTGGCGGGGGTAAACGTCAATCATCCTGACTGGCAGCTGACTCCGGAGGACGGAAAGTGAAGAGGAGTCGCGGGAGCCAGAGGTCGGACCCGGCACGTCCAGGGAAAGACACCGCTCTACAGTACCGATTAACTCTCTTTAGTCAAACGACTGCTGTTCAAATTGAACCAAGCACTGTTTCAACCAGTTTAGACTGGATTTTAGAAAATGGGTTTTAAACGCTTCTTATATAATCTCTGGCTAAAAAGGCCCAGGAGAAAAGATGACCCGGTGAGTTGATTTCTAACCATTTATTACAAAAGAAATGTCAAATAGAACAGCCCAGGGATTAGACCGATCCAAGCAGTAGAGTCTGTCTGACCTCAGATGGTCATAAAGTGCTCCATTAAATAAAACTTAGTCTTGTCATACATGTAAGTTTTTTAGTAGTATCTTTACAGGTATAGATAGTTTTATTTATATATAGACAAACCCAAAACTGTGGTTAGAATCAAATACATGTGGCAGAGTAATAACTGTAACGGTAAAAAGAAGCACCAGCTTATTTTTAGTAAACCTAACCATTAAAAACATGAAAAAAGGGGCTCAGTGAAATTACATTTAAACAAATTTTAGAAACTATTTCAGGAAGCTGAGTAATCTAAACTGTGACTGTTTCCTCCATAATAGCTTCTATAATTACAGCTAAATGGCCTCATTTGGCAGTGGTGCCCAGATCTGCCGTCCAGGGACTGTTGACATTTCAGAAATCGAGCCAGTGGGGATGAAAGTGTTTGTGACAATATTCCAAAACTGTGATGATGAGCCGACATGAGTGGAGACAATTTTATCTTAATAGTGACCAAATCTGTCATTATTATAATAATAATAGAGTTGTTGATAGGAGTAGGAAATTTGATGTTTCTCAATTGTGATCCTTGTGGAACACCTTTCCATCATCTTTTAGGTGTTTTCCTATTCTGATACATCTTATTGAAAAGGATACATTTCTTCAACAGCTTGTCATCAATTTCCACAAGAAGCAAAGGAATGGTTTATTCAATTTATTAAATTCCAGACCCTCCAGGATTTTGCGATGTTGCGATCGCAACTATTAACGCAAAATCAAGCGAACGCCGCAAAATCGCAACTTTTTGCAACTTTGCCCAAAACGCCACAACTTTCCCGCAACTTTAACCCAATATTTATTGTTTCTAAAGCGATTCGCCACCGTTTCTGCGGTCTAGTCTCTTCTTTGTGGGTTTGTGTAGCGTGGAATACAAAATAACCCCAAATAACTCACGAAGAAGACACGTGACGTCACTTCCTGT
>NC_051452.1:42488-43583 GCF_001649575.2 Kryptolebias marmoratus | reverse complement strand
CAGTTTAGAAGCTCTCAAAGTTCTCAAATAAAGCACCTTTTGAGAATGTCAATGTTTGTTGGGAATTATTTTACAAAACTAGGAAGGATTTTTGGTTTATATATTAAAAGTTATGGTTGTTTATTGATTTTAGTAAAAATTAGGAAAATGCCCCGCAAAATCAGCCATTTTAGCACGCAACAATCACAAAAAATGCCTGCAAAATCCTGGAGGAACTGAAATTCCATTTATTAGAAGTTGGAATCTCTAGGTTTTGAGTCAGAAACACCAACTGAAATGGTTCCTAAAGGCCAAATTCGGATTCAGAAGTTGAAGGTTTCTGACCTGCTGTAACCCCATAATTCAATATGGCTGACTCACACATATATAGCGACGATAGATGCAGTAAGAAAGTGTTTATTTTCACTTTTTAATGGTTTTTATTTGTCCCTTTTTGTGTTTTTTATTTTCTTACATCAGTTGCAAACAGTACTGTCCAAACTAATAGTTGAGAATTGTTGTTTTTGACTGGTATTGCTAGTAGTTAGCCTGTTTCCTAAGCACAATAATCACCAAATTCCTCTGGTTTTCTGACTTGCAGTTAGAACGCAGTTAAGGTTGAGTGTGACGTCAATCCCAGATTTGAGTTCGGACTTCTGTGGTAAACGGAAGGCAGTGGTAGTCTTCCTGTTTTTCCTGACGTCTCCCGAGTGTCTCATTAATCTGGGACTCTGCAGACACATAAAAAATGACCAAGGAGAATATCTAAAAAGGGACAGTTCATACCTTTTTAGATGTGAGGTTTTGTGGTAAAGTTGTGATTTTACCTGTTTTTATTGCATTTTTAATGACCTTAGTGGTTCAGTGATAGGTCGTCTGCGATGTCCTTTTTCGGTTTAACAGAATTATTCATGTCGAGTAATTCTGTTCGCAGTTTGATGCTGTGTTGGACTGCCTTCTAAGCAGGGCCGTAGCTCCCACTGAGGACCCCGAGGTCTGGACCTCAGTGTTTCTCTGCTGTGTATTTTATAAAAACATGAATCCAAACAAGGCTTTTGAACGGCGTGGTTCTCTGCGTAGCTCCACCAGTTTCCTGTAGGAGGCGCTGCAACTGTG
>NC_051452.1:22015-41422 GCF_001649575.2 Kryptolebias marmoratus | reverse complement strand
GTGAAATCTCTGCTAAAATCTTGTGTTTTGAATCAACATTCATATAAACTAATTCATGTCATTTCAGTGAGTCATCATGGTTGTGCCCTGAGTCCTCTGTTGCTTCAGATGAGGCTGATCCCCATGGATTTACAAACATATACACATTCAAGTCACTTGTCTTAAATAAATGCTTCTATTTTAATTAAGTTTTGGTCTTCATTGTAACTGATGTGCGGGGGGATAATGAGTGGTTGACCTCAGGATTTTTTAATGTCTGGCTACGGTCCTGTTTCTAAGTCATGTGGCTCCCCAGCTAAGACAAGACTGGCAGCTTTGTTCCCTTTTGCTAATAAGCTTTGTTTAAAATGCAAATGTTTTATTCTGCTGCTTGGAATTGTCTCACCACTGGGACTTTCCATTAAACATTTCTTCTGTAATAATTTGATAAAAATTCAAAAAGATTGGTCCTTCCCGTCTCCTGTATCTTTTCCCTCCACAACAACAGGAAGGACGAGCTAATGGCTCGTCTGAGCTGGATCCAGACCAAAGTGGAACACTGATTTATAAACCCAGGCTGCTCCAGAAGTGCTACAGCTACCTGCTGCTGTTGTCTGTGCTTGAGTTAAGTGATGCCAAATTGATGGTGGTGTAAAGGTTGATAAAGTTTCTTTTGCTTGAATGGCATGGAGTTGTTTTAAGACAGTAGCAATCCACTTTGGTATCTCCAGTACTAGCCAGTCCGATCAGAATTAAAAAAATTAAGATATTAATTGTTCGTAACCTTATCACAGAACCCCACATGTAAAGATCTGAACTAACCCTTGTTTGAGCTGTTCGTGACTATGTGCAATAAGAACATTTTGATTCTTCCTCTCAGACAACCAGAGTTGCTGACCGTCCACATCAGTCACCCTGGTCCAAATTTTATTTTACTGAATGTTAGAAGAAAGACAAAAACGTTTGAATTCTAGTTAATGCTTCTGTCTCATTTTTATTCTGTTGCCTCCCTCGCAAATACTGACCCCTGAACCGCACGTTTCTTTTTCCACCCACCTTGCAAAATCTAAACTAGCTCCACTGAACTCGATGAGCAATAACACTTTAATCTGTTAAAACGCTGAGGTCGCACCAAAGGTCCCCGGTGGAGAGAAGGTCAGCCTTAAAATGAGGGAACGTGTCAAGGTTTAGAGATGCAGGTTTATTGTGTTTTGACAATTTTAAAAAGGAGGCAAGCCGTCCAAGAGGGGAGGGGGATAAATCAGGCAATAAGCAAAAGACGGCGAGGGCTCAGGCAGTTCATATTTTCAGGGCAGAGATTTCCTTTTGCCTCCATCTCAAAAATTGTTCAGTAAATATCAACTAAATGGAGACATCAGAAAGACACTGAGCAATTAGAGCGTGTCGTGTCATCATGTTAAAACAAATAGCAGTGGTGAATTGCCCAATAGAACATTTGCAAGTCTATGCATAATGTTAATTTTGAAGGTTTTACCAAAAAAGCTTCATAATTCCTTAATGTAAAATGGTCCAAACTCTGGCTTAAAGGACGGCAGGCAAAAAGGATTCTGTTGAAGCCATGTTGGTTCAATTCAATTCAAAAATACTTTATTTATCCAAAAGGGGAATTAAATGTTGTAGCTCATAATCCTGGTTTCGTTAAAGAGTTTTTATAGAGGCTGATGGCTGTGGGCAGGAAGGATCTCTTGTAGCGGTCTGTTCCGATGTATCCTCGGTCCTGGTGGCCTCAAAGAGCCCCACCAGGTGAGCCTTGCTGGCTTCCTGCGGAGCCATGATGGCCGAACTCTGGAAGCTCAGGTTGGTCTTGAAGTCCTGGGTGATCTTCCAGACCAGGCGCTGGGAGGGCAACTTCCAGATGAGCAGCTGGATGGACTTCTGGTAGTGTTGGAGTTCCCTGAGAGCCACGGTCCCGGGCCTGTAGCGGTGAGGCTTCTTCACTCCACCAGTCGGCGTGTTCCTGCGGGCAGCTTTGGTGGCGAGCTGCTTCCTGGGAGCTTTACCTCCAGTGGATTTACAGGCAGTCTGCTTGGTTCTGGCCATGACTGGACTTCAGGGTTCTCCATGTTTAAGGTTACGAACAAGTCCAAAAGCAAAAAGGTTTCATTAAAAATGCTTCCAGCTGCACAGCATTCAATACCAGAGGAAATAATCATCCAAAAAAGTGATTTACATCCAGAAAAAAAAAGAGGAATAAAGTTTTCAAAAGCAATATCTCAGAATGAAAGGAACAGAGCTGCTCCAACATGCAGCCACCTTTAGCGGCGCAGTTCTAGAATGTTGTTGTTGGTTGTCAAAACGTGCAATTTTTTAGTGATTTGGTTTGAAGTTTTATGCTTCTAAACATTTTGTACATCATTAATTGGTTGTTTTGGGGTTTATTGTAACTCAAACTCATCAGGATTTTTGTCAAAATTGCATTAGACAACACCAAATATTCCCCGTATTTTCTTACAATTAAATTTGACGATGAGTTCGGAATATCAGCTCATCTGGATCTGATTTTTCAACTTCTGTCATCGACTAAGAGCAGGATAAGGATGGCAGATATCACCCTCCCCATACCTGCAGCAAGCTGGTGAAGGTAAATACTGAAGAAAACTAAATAAAACTTGAAAACAAACAACAATCCATGGAGAAGACAACATGTACAAAGATCTGTAAAGAACAAAACAAACAGTGTTTATACTGAGGGAGCTGAAGACAAACAAGGAGCAGGTGTGATGATTAGTAAACAAGAGACAGGTGTGAGGGGAAGGCCTGAAAGTCTAACTTTTAATCTTTTTAAGCTTTAAAGCCATAACAGCTGTCAAAATATGCATTTTTTCATCATTAAATGATTGTTTGTGTCACGATCTTAAATAATTAGTCAAAGGGGAGGAGCAGCTCGGCGACAGACAGAGTCCCAGGTAACGATAAGTGATTTTATTTACAGTGACTGAGGGAACAGGAGTGACAGGTACTCGGATCTGAAAAAGAGGACGGCAGGTAAGTACTGAGGTGAAGGAAGTGGTTTGACAGATAATACTGAGTTTAGAAATTCTGCAAGGGTCTTGGCTTACGGTGGGGTGATAAGCAGGGGCGTCACTAGGTTTTAAGGACAAGGGGGGCTTAGCCCCCAGGAGATGCACAGGATGTGAGCAAACGTAGTGGGCGAGAACAAAATTTCTCAAACAGCGAACAAAACCAATTATATTTTTATTCAGAACATCAACAAACAGGAAATATGTTTACAGTTTTAACAAAAAAAATGAACTTTTTTTTTATTTTGTGAATTGAATATTACTATACTGTATTAAATGCCAGCTAATGTACACTATAATGTTTGGTGCTGGTGTATACCCAGTTATAAAGTCTAACTGTGACTTTATATATTATATAAAATCTCTCAGTTATTCCAGAACACTGATTTAGATTAACTGACACAAGAATGCTTCTGTAGAAAATATGAACAAATGGAATGGATTTGATAATGACGCACCAAAGAGGATCTCTACCTTACGCTGTAAAGAAAAAGAAAACTGACAGATTTATGATCATATATTTGAGTTAGTAATGAAATAATATATGGTTATTTATTTAAACTCATATTCTGGCCACATTATATTGAATTTTTGTAAAAAAAAATTAAAAAATTTTGACACCAAAATTATTTAGGGGGACTTGAAAACATTTTAGGGGGGCTGAAGCCCCCATAAAACAGACCTAGTGACGCCACTGGTGATAAGTGTCCAGCGTGGAATGTGGTGAGGCGGTAAGTATTTACAGGTGCGGGGGTTCCAGGTCGTCCGATTCCAGGCGGTTGGGGTGAATAGTTTGTTCCACAGGCACAGCAAGACCAGACTGGTTTGGGTAAGCGGCTCCGGGACCCGACTGGACTCCAGGGAAAACAGGTAACTTCTGAAGAGGCACCCAAAAGATGCCACACTTAGCAAAACTTTCAAGAAGTTTTTTGAAAGGCAAAGGCTGCGAGAATTTTACCACGAGGCAAACAATGCTCCAGCGCTGGTCTGATCCCCACTAAGGCCTTAAGTACCAGTCAGGCTGATGAAGCTGATCGTCTGCAGGTGTGGAGGGAGTGACGACTCACCCCACAGGAGAACACCGGAACCGCCCACCAGGAAGTAATTTTGCAGATCACCACAGTTTGGAGGGGTAATGTAAGTCAAACTCATCAGGATTTTGGTCAAAATGACGTTAGATAACAGCAAATTTTCCTTGTCTTTGTTTAAAGCTAAATCAATTATGGACATTCTCCTGTTAGAGTTTGGAATATCTCAGCACAGCTCATTTCCATCTAATCTGACCCCCAACTTTAATGCTCTCCACCACTCGATTTCCTCTCCTAAAGTGACTTCTGGCGACTGAGTATGCATCGAGTGCCGAAACTGTCCAAAGTGAACATGTCAATGTTCTAATACTGACGGAGCTGAAGACAAACAAGGAACGGGTGTGATGATTGTGAGGATTTCGGTTTTGGTTCCGTTTCGGGTTTTGGTTTTTCCTTTTGGTTTCCTGTGTTTCAGTTTTTAGCACACCTGTCATTAGTTTCTTGATTATGTTTGTTTTGTATTTAAGAGCACTGTTTCTTAGGTTGTTTGTTGGGTCCTCGTCTTTTCCACGTCTCTGTCATGTCCTTTGTGAACCGTTCCTCTCCTTGCTCCAGGATGGCTTTGTGACTTGTGCAGGCAGCACTTTAGGCTACGTTTCAAGGTACAAGTTTTCTGTAAATAAAGACTTTTCCACTTACCTGCTGCGCTCTGGTCCTCCCTGCTCCATGGTTCATGACAATGATTAGTAAACAAGAAACAGGTGGGGGAGGAAGACCAAAAAACAAATCTGATTTTTAACCTTTTTTGATTTTTAAAGTCATATCAGCTGCCAAAATGTTTTTTTTCAGTGTTTTTATTTGATTTTTTTATACTTCTACAATAATTGTTTGGGGGTTAATGTAACTCAAACTCTTCAGGGTTTTTGTAAAAATTGCATTAGACAACAGCAAATATTCTTTGTCTTTGTTTACAACTAAATCAGTTACAAAAATTCTCCCGTTAGAGTTCTAATTGTTTACATCTGGGAATTTTTTTACCAACTTGATATTCAAGGTCGTCCAAAGTGAACTCGTCCATGTTCGAATGTAAACAAACGACTCGTAATTGTTGGCAACAGCCATCTGCTGATTTCGCTCATTTATTACAAATTATGCAGTAGATTTTTGGTAGTGAATGATGCGTTTTTAGTGGTTATTTTCATTGTACAAAAACTTAAAATCAAAAACCTTGAAAAACTGCGTGTTTCTACAGCTATTATGGCTTTAAAAACGCTATGCTTTTAATTTTGTACACGTCTCATCCATATTTATTATATGGTTTTGTTTATCAGAGCAGATTTGTGTGGTGTACATGCTGCCTGTTAAAAAAACAACAAAACCCTCCAGATGGAATCACGCAGCAATTATTGCACATTCATGTTATTTCTTTAGCCCTTTGTGTTCAGGTCACAAACCCAATGTAACATTTCACACGGAGGCTTTGAAACTGACGACATTGATTCACTGGGAAATAAATGCGACTGATTAGTTCTACCTGTCTGCGAGACGGCTCACTTAGCTCTGCTGTTTGGGCTCGTTATCAGCGGTCCAATCAAAGTTCTCCTCAGAAAGTGATGTCAGCCGACAGGACACTCTGTATTGGTAAGTAGCTTGACCCCCTGGAGCAGTGGTGTCCAATCCTGGTCCTGGAGGGCCGCTATCCTGCATGTTTTAGTTGTTCCTCTGCTTTGAAACACCTGATTCGAATGACTGAGTGATTAACAGGCTTCTGCAGAGCTTAAAGACCTGCTGAAGAGCAGGGAAACATCTAAACACGCAGGATAGTGGCCCTCCAAGAGCAGGATTGGACACCACTTCCCTGGAGGGAGAAGCTATATAGTCAAGACAACAGGCAGCAAATGATGATTTTTTTTTTGCCTTTCAGGTGCTTTTGAATTAAAAAACAGTATTAGGTTCTGCATTATGGTTTAACCTGATATTACAGTAGCTGGTGACCTTCATTCAGTGTCTTCTGTGGTTCCTGGTTGCGCTGACGGCTGGAAAACAGGAAAATGAAACAAAAAAACGAAATGTCAACCCATGAATGTTTGTTTCAATGCTAAAAGGGGAATAAAAAAAAAGTTTTCATGTTTTTCTTTCGGTTGAGCACTTCCACGAAACACTCCAGTGGTCCATTTCTCAGATTTAAACATTAATTTTTAGAGTTTTGTGTCAAAATCCCAAAGGGGGTGATTGTGTGGGCAGTGTTACCTCCTTGGTTGGTGACGTAGTCCAGCTGTGTCAGACCGCTGTTGGACATTCAAAGGTTACTGTCGCACTAAAGAAGAAGCAGCAAGTTTTGTTAACGAAAGTAAAAAACATGTTTTTTTTTTGGTCTGTAGTGATGCCATCAAGATCTCCAGCTCAACATTTCACAAGGGGAACCCCAAGCTTTACAATGACGCCAAAAGGCGAGTGGACAGTGACAGGCGACGGTTCTTCTATTGAAGATTTTAGTGGCGGTCGGTGCATTTCACACTTGGGCCTTCAGTGATGTCCAACTTAGTCAATAAATACCTTTCATTATGCCAGCATTTATAACACCAGGCCTGGAGAGTAGTTAGAAACACACTTAAGCACTACTTGGCATCGCATCACCTCAGTTGTGTACAAAATGGGCTATTATCCGGCGCATTTTAAAAATCAACAAACCCGCATCAGCAATTAAAACATATCTGGTATGCTACTGTCAAAACTAAAAAAAAATAGGATAAAATAAATAAAATGTTTGCACTCACCAAAACGGCTGTGTCCCCCAAAACATATTTCAACACAAAATCCATTCTGGGACAGGTTAGCTAGCTCGGGACAGGTTAGCTAGCTCGGGACAGGTTAGCTAGCTAGTTAGCTAGCTCAGGAGTCAGCCATCCTCCTCTAACGAGATCTAGCTTCTCTTGAAAAGTTCGTCTTAAAAACAGCCTTTCCAGTATATCAGCAACCAAATCAACGGGTTGCTCTCCTTCGGCCATTGTGGGTTAAAAAAGTTTTTAACCGTTAACAGTCCTGAGTGTGACTCTGTTGATTGACTGCCGCGGCTCAAACTAGTAAGTATTCATCCAATCACAGGATGCTTAAATGTCACGTTCAAGGCAAGCTAGAGGGCCTTACTGACACAACTCGTGATCTGATTGGCTATCGCAACTATCTATCAACCGTATTTGCCCGTTCACTTACAGCACACAGATTGTTGATTCTGAAGGCCCTGGCAGATTTCATACAGCCTGGCAACATAAGGTAGCTAAATTCTGATTGGATAAAAACTCTAACCTAAAAACAACTGCACTGGAAGGAGCATAATATGAAAGTAAATGAACCTTTATCATAATTATGATGATTCTTGGTTATGTTAGGCCAGCAGAGAAGGCCTTGCTGGCCCTGATGGCCCACCACTGGAACATTTGTATTTCGGGTGGTCCTCCTCAAAACGTTAACTGCACAGTCGCCAGACTTTGGGTTGTAATTTTCACGCTGGTATAAGGATTGGGTTTTGTTTTGTTTTCTTTTGGATTTATTTTGCACTTGTTTTCTTGTCTGTGTCTTGACTTCACTTCCCCTCTGTTTGCCCCTGCTTGTCTGCCACGCCCATCTCCACCTGTCAGCTATTGTAATCACTCACATGTGCCCACTTCCCATAATCATCCTCTGTGTTTAAAACCTGGTCATTTTCTCCACCACCCTGCTGGATCATTGTTGTGTTTCTTGTTCTGCACCTTTCCCTACCTTGCCATTCTCTGTTCCTTTGTTTGGACTTTTTGTTATTGTTAGTTTTGCTGCCACGTTAAGCCCTTTTGTTTTATCTGTTTGTTTAAGTTAATAAATTAGTTTTTTTTTCAAGATGATTTTGCGTTCTGGGATCGCCTCTGTCTCCCCTCGCCATGACAGCTGGAGTTTAACTCTCCCGTGGCCCGAAGTTACAAGCACTTCTCTTCCTCTCTTCAGTTATTAGGGCTTTAGGAGGGTTAATTAACCGCATCCATCGAACTTTCTTGTCCTTCAGGAAGGCTGTGAACTGTGAGAGCTGGAGATCATGGCACGATGACGCCAACAGGACCACATCATCTGCAAACAGCAGAGAGGCCACTGAACCAGACCCCCTTTTCCCATGTGCAGCATTTCTTCATTCAATCTAAGCCCACAAACAAAATTACAATATTACCACTATGCAAGAAAAACATCAGTATTTCTGTTAACTTCAAAGAGAATATAATCATTTGAAATGTTTATGCAGTTTCTCAGAAGAATAAACCGGCTGTGTGGACCTTGGCACAGACACATAAGTGAGCATCCTTAAACAAGCTGTCTGCCTTGGTTTGTCTTCTTTCTTCCTTTTTTCCAATTTCAGTGCTGGTTTGGCTCATTTGCTGTACATGTTTGATAAAAAAAAATACTGCAATATATTTACTCAGTCAGCTGAAACAAAACAGAAACCAGCCGAGTGAGAAGTTCGGTTTACTGTCCTGTAGTTATCATGCAAAGCTACAGTCTTTGACAGAAGGTCGTTTTTTTACAGTAAATTCCCCTTTTTTCATGTTTTTGTTGAACATTGGATTTCTTTTTTGTCATCCTTTAGAGAAACAAATGTGAACACAATGTGACACACTTGTCTACTATTATGAATGATCCTCAGCTACTACCACATCAAACCTTAGCTAAATATTTATATATTTGATTAAGTTATAGCCATTTTTGTGTTTTCTAAGGTCAGTTAGCTATGGCGACCGTGCTGAATTGGGTTGACTTCGATGATAATCTGTAGTAGATGTTCATCCAAAGGTTACGTCTTGAGAATTTGTTAAAATTTGTACAGTGGTTCATGAGATATTTTGCTAACAAACACAGACAAAAACATTATTGCCCGCTGCCAATAATATACTTTGTGGCTCAGCTTATCAGATCTCTTTAATGAATCTTTATTTAGAATTTTAATCAGGTTGAATAAACTTCTGTTTTTTAACATGGTCTGTGTTCATGATTTTATTTTTCAGACATGTTTTGTTTAACTTTTTCAACTTCTGCCATTGACTAGGAGCAGGATAAGGCTGGCTGGTGTTGAAACAAACAATCCAGGGAGAAGAGAACAGAACAGATCTTTAAAGAACAAAGAAACAAAACAACAGGGAGTACTTATACTAAGGGAGCTAAAGACAAACGAGGAGCAGGTGGGATAATTAGTAAACAGGAGCCAGGTGTGAGAGGAATGCCCAAAAGCAAGTTTGATTTTTAACCTTTTTTAAGCCATAAAAGCTGTCAAAATTTATTTTTTCAATGTTTTTTATTAGATTTTTTCATGCTTCTAACCCAATTTCTACACCATTAATTGGCTGATTGGGGGTTAATTTAACTCAAACTCATCAGGGTTTCTGAAAAAATTGCGTTAGAAAACAGCAATATTCCTTGTCTTTGTTTACAACTAAATCCGGCGATCAGTTACGGAAATTCTCCTCTTAGAGTTTGGAATCGACGCTTTGTTTACATCCGGGATTTATTTTACCGACTCGATATCCGAGGTGAACTCATCCATGTTCCGGTGTAAACAAACGACTCGTAATTGTTGGCAACAAAAGACTCTGCTGTTCTTGCTCATTTATTACAAACCTTTGGTAGTGAATGATGCTTTTTTTAGTGGTTATTTATTTCATACAGGACATACAAAATGATTCAAATTGAAGACACTGAAAAATCTTGTGTTACGGCTTTAATGGAAACAAACAATGGTTTTCGAGCGAGGTTTGCAAGATCACAAAAACATAAAACCCAGAAATAAAGGCACAAGCATCTATAAAGCCTAACGCTCAACAGTAATAATACTTACATACTTAATAAAGTACATTTGAAATGAATGTTGCAACCATGTTAGAATAACAACTGAACAGTGTGCAGAAGTAGATTAAATGTTTCATTGCATGTGGATCAAGTGACCAAGTGTCTTTCTCTATTAAATTTTAATTAGTCTAATTCAAATTACCTTCATTGCATTAATAAAGCAGATTGCTGGAAAACAGAGTAAATGTTGCTAATAAATTAGACTCCTCACAAAGCTGTGGCTGTTTAGATCTCCCCACAGTACCATAAAATAATTTAGTAAAAGTCGGTTAAGGATAAAACGTGTAGAAAAGAGAGTTCAGATAGTTTCAAGTGGGGTTCTCTGGAAAGGTTTCAAGCAGTTATCATCTTACCTGTCATAGATAGCTTTTTGAACAACCTCAGTTTGGATAAATACAGTTTAATCAAACACTATTTTATAAATATTTCCTTTGCTGTCAGCTTCACATCAAACAGTTATTTATGCAGAATTTCGGTGGTTATTTGCAGGTGCCAATGGCAACAGCAGCAGCTAGCTGTAGCTCTTCCTGTATGAATATCCTAATGTTTCTACCAGACTAACTGATATATGTAGCTCACAGCAATGTAAGAAGTAATAAAACGGCATTCACGTTAATCAGTCCCTCCAGGATTTTGCGGGGCATTTTCCTAAAAGTTGCGATTTATTTATTTTTTTTTACTAAAATCAATAAAAAAACGTAACTTTTAATATATAAATCAAAAATACTTCCTAGTTTTGTAAGATAATTACCAACAAACATTGACGTTCTCAAAAGGTGCTTTATTTGAGAACTTTGATAGCTTCTAAACTGACATTCATGACCATTTCTGGATTGTCCCTCGTCTGCAGTTTGAAGTTGGATGTCGGATATTCGCACTCCGCGGAGTTAGCGGCGTCTAGCTCACAGCTGACCCGAAACAGGAACGCTAATGTCGGCCAGCCGTTCTCTGCCGGCCCCTTCTCTCACGCGCAGCGGTTCACTTAGGGGACGGCTGGCCGACATTAGCGTTCCTGTTTCGGGCCACTAACTAGCCACTAACTCCGCCGAGCGCGAATATCCAACATCCAACTTCAAACTAACTTCACTGCGGTCCTTTGCTGAAATCTTTATGGGCAAATGTGAAGCATTAGCGCACATTTTGGCTTTGGTCGCTGCTCCTGCACGCTCCCGGCATTCTGATGTTAACAGGAAGTGACGTCACGTGTCTTTTTCCTGAGTTATTTAGGGTTATTTTGGTTAAAGCTGCGGGAAAGTTGCGGTGTTTTGGGCAAAATTGCAAAAAGTTGCGATTTCGCAGGGTTTGCTTGATTTTGCGTTAGTAGTTGTGATCGCAACATTGCGAAATCCTGGAGGGTCTGGTTAATCTCTATAAGACAAATTTAAATCAAATGATGTTTTAGCCCTCTGATCGCTTACCTTCCAGGCTTTTAACCCCTTTATTCCCGTTTATTTTCATACATATTGTCTTAATAAAATTCTGGAAATCACTGCTGCTCAGACACAGAACAAAACTCGGCTGCAGAAAGGATGTAGCATTTTTTTTTTTCTCCTACAGAGAAAAAGGCAAAGAAATCATCACTGCACCTGACCGTGAAATTCTGAAGGCTGAAATTTTGGAAAATGAATGAAAATGTCTCCATATAGACGTTTTTTAAGCCTTCTGACTCCGACAACTCTTTTTTGTCTCTTGGGTTGGGTATTCATCGAAAGCTGGAGCAGGAACAGTTCGTTATATTTGTTTCCCTGACAGTTTTTTTGTCAGTAATTAGATTGGCTTTATCACGTAAACTGACCTTCCGCATCCTCGTTTGTCTCTTTTTCTTGCCCGTCTCAAGTGGTTGTCATTTTCTTTTTTCTCGGGGAATAAAGGTAATTTATTCTTCGGGGTTGTTTCAATTGATTATTCACAGATGGCTTTGGGGAAAAAAAAGACCCCATCAATTCCCCAATGATGGCTTAATGTCATTCCTTTTTGTGTTTTTATACACTGATTTATTCATGAGGGCTTCTTGGGAGAGTCGCACACTTCAAATGACAGTAGAGGCGGCAGTTTCTGAGCCACGGCACTGCCAATAGCTTCCCACTGATGGCCTCGCCGGGAAGAAAGTCATTCAAAAGGGCTCGTGAAGTAGATGAATCCAAGCTAAATAAGTGTTGTGTGGTGGAAAATAAGCCTCTCTTCCAGCCATTTTAAGCACTGATACCATTGCAAGAGCTCTTCAAACCAAGCAGACTATGAAGGAAGCATCTTCAACAAAGAGCTTCAGCACTTGAAGGCGACACTTTTATGCTCGCTGAAAGATTCAGAGACATTTTAAACAAAGGACGCTTGAGAATTAGTTGCTCTGAAGAACTGACTAAAGCCTTTCAAGTCGTATTGTTCTGCAGAAACAGTTTAGGGGGGGGATCAGCTACATACAGGAAGAGAGCTGGGGCTTTAGTAGCAACGCGATGTTTAGCTTCCAGCACAGCAATCTGTTTGTACTTCTCATTGTTTCTTTTTTATTTCTTTCGTAGATTAAAGACGGCACGTGTAATTAAACTGCAGAGGAAGTAAACTTAAATTCAAGTTCAAATAAAAACAGGCCGGTTTGTTCAAATTCGTGTCTGGTTCAAGCCAAGACAGTTTAATGCCAGCTTCTAAGATGTTGTTCAACTAAAGAATGCTTTACTCGAACCCTCCTGCTGCTCCTTAGCTCAAAGTAACCCCTGAAATGGTCTGTACTTATACAGCGCCTTTCCAGCCAATCAGGCTACTCAAAGCGCTTTACAACACAATCTGTGCCCTCATCTACCTGAATCTCTGCAGAGCTAATCTGAATAAATCATTCTGTGGAGGCTAATCAGTGCTTCAAACTCCATTTGTACACCGACAGGGCACACATCGAAGGCAGTGAGGGGTTCAGTGTCCTGCACAGGGACACCTCAACATGTGACTCCTGCGAGGAATCGAACCTCAAAGTCTTTCATTGCAGAACAACTGCTCTAACTATTGAGTCACAGCCACCCTTTAAGGCAGGGGTGGGCAATCCGAGTCCTATCCTGCATGTTTTCCTTGTTTCCCTGCTCCAACACACCTGATTCAGTGTTTAAATCACCTCTTCATGTTCTGCAGAAGCCTGTTAATCACCCATTGGTTCAAATCAGGTGTGTTGGAGCAGAGGAACAAGTAAAACATGCAGGACGGTGGCCCTTGAGGACCAGGATTGCCCACCCCTGCTCTAAGGACTGAAGGCTCATTTTGACCCGGGGGTAGCAGTAAGGTTAAAAACCAGCCACTAGGGAGCACAAGCCGGTGTATCTCTCATGCTGGTCCCAAACCCGGGTAAATGGTGAGGGTTTATATCAAGAAGGGCATCCGGCTAGAAAACACTTTTGCCAAAACTACCAAGCGAGCTCATCAAAGCCAGTCGAGGCCCGGGGTCAACAATGACCGCCACCTGAGCTGTTAGGTGCCGGCAGGAATTGTGCTACTGTTAGTCGAAGACCACGAGGAGGGAAACGTGCCAGGAGACAGAGAGAGAAGAGGAAAATCAAGGGTGTAAGACTGAGGGTAGCAACTCTAAACATAGGGATAATAACAGGCAAAGATAGAGAGTTAACTGACATGATGCAGAGGAGGAAGGATGTGTTATGTGTGCAGGAGACCAAGTGGAAGGGCAGCAAGGCTCCCACTGACAAACAGCATTCATTTCCTTGAATTCACTGGTGATCACCCTTGACCTAAGAAGTGTCCAGCTGTGCGGTTACTTATCCTCCGTTACATGGTTGCATAGTTAGAGCACAAGGACATCTGTGATCTTGATCTTTGACCCCGTCACCTTGAAATCAACAGTGATCGCCCTTGACCCATGAGCACGAGCTTGACCTTTGTCCGTATCACCTCCAAAGTTTAATCACCTGTTCCTTGTGCCATGTTTGACGTTTCCTGAACATTTCATGAAAATCCGTTCATAACTTCTTGAGTAACCTTGCTGATGGACAGACAGACGCCGTCGAAATCATAACCTCCTTGGCGGTGGTAATAAAGTTCCCGTTTACCTTCCGAAATGTTGAGTCTCACAAGTTTATTTCACCGCAAACGATTTATCCTAAAATATGAAATTATCGAGTGATTCACAAGCAACAGATCAGACGTTGCAGCCGAGGAGCGAGATTTAAATGCACAAACGTACGTTTTCTAGCAAAAAGAAAGCAGCCAGTTTAGGATTCTTAGGGTCTTTTTTTCTTTTTGTTTGTTTGTTTCTGCATACACTCTGGGGTGCTGTTCTTGACTCTGGTGTCAGTGCTTCAGCAACTGCCTGATTACAATCAATGTTGGTGATTTTAAAGTGTTTGCACCCCTTAATTTCTTCCTTCCCTGCAGGTAATCAGGTAGACGACAGCTGATCGGCTCGCCAAACAGCTCGTTGTCCTGTTTGCCATAACGCTGGCGTAGGAAGAAGGCATTCGAAGAAATTTTCCTGAGAGGTGTTTTTTTCCCCGCACTCTTTTACTCTTTTATTACAATGGCTTTCCTCCTGCTTCCCTGAGGATCTGCATGGCCGTAATTGCCCATGAGTAATGGCCAATTTCTCACCTATTGAATGGCGTGCGTCTCAATGAGTTCATTTCAAGCCAAAGTTATTACCCCCCAACTCAAAGTCATGTTTAAAATCGATGTCAGGTAATGAGAACTACCGACACCTGGCTTTTCTTTCACGCGTTATTTCAGAGCATTACTTACCCCTGCCCTGACAACTCAATGACTGCATTTAAAATAAAACAAAAAACTGAAAACTATTTATTGCTTCTGCTCATTCGTGCATTATCTTAGGGCTGAATCCACGGCTTTTCAAAACAAAAGTCACACCAGAGATCCTCATGTCTGGATTTTGGCCCGTTATGAGTTAATTTAGGCAGTTTTCCAAACCGTAACAGACTTTTACAATTTGTCAGCCATGTTGGAACTTACACAACAAACTGGCAACATGAACCCGAAAGACAAAGTTGTTCTTTTAAAATATGTTAATCGTGTTCCGCATGCAGGAGAGAAAATTAAATGTCCAGCCGAGTAATTACCACAAATAAGGTCCAGCTTGTCGCAGCTAAGTCCTTCTGTTGTACGGAGTACCATTTGTGACAAAATTTTATATTCCAGTCATACTGTTAATGTTTGTGTTTCAACTTTGAAAAAGCCTTTTTCTCCCCAAAATTTTCATTTAAAAAAAAAAGAAAAAAAAAGGTAGATTTCTACAAAAACGGAATTGTTGCATTTTGTCAAACTAATTGCCATTAAAGAAATAAAAAAATATATCTAAATTTGATATTTATATTTCAGACTACGATAGCTTTAAAAGATACAATAGTTTATGGTGGACAAAAATAATGTTAAATAGTATTTTTTTATGTAGAGTGGTCAATTTTTCCCCCCAGGACCACTTATTGTCAAAGTTAAAGGACCTTCCAAGGGTTAAAGGGATAGCCCAGTCAACTTTGAAGTGACGTTCTGCCTAATAGTTACCAGTAGTCAGTCATAGAGCATATTAAGGAAGAGGCAAAAGTCTTCATCCAGGCTAAGCTAATGGCTAGCCAAATGACAAACAGGTGTGAAAAAACACTTCACTAGCTAACATTAAAGCATATATAGCAGATTGTATCTGCCGATGGTGCTGAGTCTCCTGAATGTATCAGTCAACCGGGGGTTGTCAGGGGTTCATTTCACTTGACTCGCTAATCAGGCTGAATAAGATAAGATAAGATATTCCTTTATTAATCCCGCAGCGGGGAAATTTCCTCTGTGCTGTTACAGCAGCACAGAGGACAGAGCAGAACCAATATACAGAAAATACAAATTAATATAAAATACTAATAAGTAAATTCCAAATGTTTGCCTTTAATAAAGAGTCATGAGCTACTGAGAGCAGTGGGTGTTGTACAGTCTGACGGCGGCTGGGAGGAAAGACCTGCGGCATCTTTCCTTCACACACTTAGGGTGCCGCAGCCGGGCACTGAAGGAGCTGCTCAGTGCTGTCAGAGAGTGGTGCATGGGGTGGGACGGGTACTCCAGCATGCACTGAAGCTTAATCCTCATTCTCCTGTCTGCCACCATCTCCACTGGGTCAACATGACACCCCAGGACAGAGCTCGATTTCCTGAGGATCTTGTTCAGTCTCCCCCTGTCAGCAGTGGAGATACTGCTGCCCCAACAGACCACTCCATAAAAGATGGCTGATGCCACCACAGCATCAAAGAAAGCCTTAAGAAGAGCCCCCCGCACACCGAAGGACCTGAGTCTCCTCAGGAGATGTAGTCTGCTCAGTCCTTTCTTGTAGAGGGCAGCTGTGTGGTCAGTCCAATTCAGCCTGTTGTTAAGGTGAACACTCAGGTACTTGAAGAACCTCACGATCTCAATGTCAACTCCCTGAATGTTCACTGGCACAGAAGGGGAGTGTTTAGACCTGCAGAAAGTCCACCACAAGTTCTTGTGTTTTTTCCGTGTTAATCTGCAGACAGTTCTTCTGGCACCATTCCACAAAGTTCTGAATCAGTTCTCTGTACTCCCCATCATCTCCATCCTTAATGAGGCCGACAATAACCGAGTCATCCGAGAACTTCTGCAAATGACAACTGGCAGAGCTGTACTTAAAGTCAGCAGTGTAGAGGGTGAAGAGGAAGGGGGCAAGGACTATTCCTTGTGGAGCCCCCGTGCTGCAAACAACCTTGTCTGACTGACATCCCTGAATCCTCACATACTGTGGTCATTTTGTGAGGTAATCCAGGATCCAGGTGATGAGGTGATGATCCTATGAATGAATGCTACATTCAGCAGCTTTGGCACCAACAGCGCACACACAAGTGTTGCGTAATAAAACCCCTGACACTAAACAAAGGGTGTCATGCAAAAATGTAAAGGTTTAATATTAGCTAATGAAGCGTTCTGTCACATGGGTGTGTCATTTCTGAGAGCCAAGTAAAGACTTCTGGCTCTTTATCCGGTCTACAACTGATGCTGCGGGTGATAATTTTTTCACAGAGCATCGCTTCAAAGTTGACTGGACTTTAATTTGAACCCAAACTCAACCTCATGGTGGCCGATAAATGTAAATCGTGGCTTACTGAGCGTCTGTACGAATCTGCCTCTAAAACTGAGACAGCCTTGCTTTGGTTCCAAGAAAATTAGAGGACTAATTAAACCAACCAGTTTGATTATTTGTCCACAGCAGTGAACAGAATGTAACTCTGTATGCTGTGCTGGTTTCCCTCACTGCTGCAGGCTGCCCGGGAACAAGAAAAATGCTATTCCTGTTGTCATTAAGGCAAGTCATGTCAAGCTCAGAGACGTTATTCATGGGAGAAAATGCAAGACATGAGTGATCATAAAGAAGGCTCCTACAGCTGGTAGTCAAACATTGTGGTGAGTGTGAATTAAAGGAAAACGCTTCTTTGATATCAGTCCCTTGTAGCTGAGCGCTACGGAGCGGCGTTCATGAATGATTCATGCAAGGACTTTAAACGCAGGGAAGAAGATGAAAAAAAAAAAGAGCACAAGGGAGCTAGAGAAGATTTGCAAAGAGGGATAACCGTTAAATGTCTAGTGCAGCCAAGCCATCTGCAAATTGTGCCTTTTTACAGATTCTTGGATATGCAAAAAAAAAAAAAAAAAAAAAGTCTTCCCTACTGTTAATTTCTCACCTCATATGTCATCAGTTTACTGCATGAGAATTCTTACTGACCGGGGTGCATTAGGACAACACCTCGCAAGATGTTCAGCCATTCAAAGTACTTCTGTCTTCTTTAACTGCTATGCAGAGAATATTACGTAGGCGGTGATATGTCAGCCTGACAATCACCCTTTTGGAATTAATTCCAGCCTACGCTTCTTATAACATCCTTATGCTTCAGAAAATCAGTGAGAAGGTCTACATCGGGTGGGGTTACGCCACTGAAATGTGATTGTTATTACTAAAACTGATTAGCTAAATGTGAGATCTCCGCAGCAAACTTCAAAACAGTCAGAAATGCCACCGGAAAGAAAAAAAAAATGATTGAGATATTAAACAACAGTAAAAGAAAGTGAGAAACACCAGCAACCAGCTGTCAGTGGGTGGACTCACAGTTGAGGCAGAAATCAGGAGGTAAAGACAGAGTCGAAGTGTCTCTAATCACAGCTATATTGGCTATTTCCTGAGGTGACACCACAATCTAGCTCTGAAAAACCAGACGAGAAAGTGCTTGAAACTTGTCACAGAGCTTATCTGTAAAAAGCACATTTTCTGTGACAACTCAGAGGAGAACAGTGGAACACGGCCCCTTTCGAACCCTCTACGGTTGGATTACAAGCAAGCAAAAAGGGAGAAAAGGACTCGGCTGAGTAAAGAGGAAGGACAATAGAAAGGCAGCCATTATTTCAAACCGTGCACACTCACTGAAAAGATGAAGTTAAGCCCCCAGAAGGAATGGTTGGACGGTGTTACGAGGCAGTTGCTGGAGCGTTTGACAGTCAGGCGAAATGGTCACCAGTCACAGAGGATGCCTCGTAGACACATTAGACACCCATACCAGCACTTGACAGACTTTGATGGGGGCTGCATTGTGGCTTCACATTAGGATTGGTAGCTCTGTAGTCCAATCGCCTGGCATGTAGGGCATACAGAAGTTACAGTGGCCCAACATTGGAACCAATAGGTACATAAGGGCACCTAGACACTGTGAAGGTTCCTTTCACACAAGACAGACCACATCAAGGAGGGATTGTTCTATTGTGTGCAAATCGTTACAGAACCCAACGTCATTTGCAACAGACATCCAGACACGGGTAATAACTACTCGTCTACAGGATCACTATCCCAATTGTAGGCTTTCAATAACAACACAACAGAGATGGTTGCATTTGGAGTGGTGCCCAGCCAGGAGGAATTCACTGAGCGGTGTCATATCATGCTTAGCACTAAATCTCTGTTATGCATTACCCCAAGTGACCTTTCTATGTTTGCAAGTAGCTGCTGGATGGGAGGGGACCAATCCTGCCAATGTTGTGGAGAGACACCAGCTTTACTCCTGGCGTCATGGTGTGGCAATCATTGGGCCGCTTCTTATGATTCAGGGATTCAGGAGACCCTGACAACACAGTGCTACATCGTTGATAGTCTTCGTCCGCATGTCTTACCCCTCTCGAGATGTCAACCTGGTAAAATCTTTGAACACTACAACACCCGACCACACACAGCACGAGTGTCCATGGACTGCTTGCATCATTCCGAGGTGCTCCAGTGGCCAGCCAATTAAACATGTGGGAGATCAGCTCAGACACAAACTCCAACCCAGTCCTGATCTGCTTAAAATCAAAGGTCAGTTGTGGTAGGCGAGGACTGACTTGCTTCAGGAGAGGACACAATGGCTGCACGATTGTGGTCCACACAGAGCTGTTGATTATACCCAGACCTGAGGAGGATCCGTACCTTAAGGACACAGGACCAGCTGCGTGCCCAAACTTTTTTTTTTTTTTTTTTTTTT
>NC_051452.1:8792-20834 GCF_001649575.2 Kryptolebias marmoratus | reverse complement strand
TTAGATCTGTTTAGTTTAGCTTAGCTTATTTAGACAATTAGTTATCATTGTATCTTGTACCTGTCTGTAATTTTGTTTCTGTAACTTTGTCTGTAATTTTGTTCTGTGTTGTAAAGCACTTTGAGTCGCCTCGTGCTGAAAAGTGCTATATAAATAAATGTACCTACCTACCTACCTACTTCCAAATTGGTTATTGATTTGATCTGGCAGTCAAATTGGGTGGTTAAGCTTTTTATTCATATTTTATTTGGTTGTATTTCTGACAATTTGCGGATATGCACACATATTGGAAAATATCATCAGGTTGGGTGGAGAAGGAGGCAAACCCAGAACGCAGATTCATAAAAAACAAATTTATTTAACTAAGTATAAACAAAAACAAAGGCTAGAAAAAACAAAATCCAAAAACAGGGCAGGGACAAGACAACCATGACATGACTGGAAATAACATGAACAGAACAATGAACTAGCGAGTGAGTGGAGGAGATGACTGGGTTTTAAACAGCAGAGGGCAATTAGAGGAAGTGGGCACAGGTGAGTGAGACCCCGGCAGAAGACGTGAGTGCTGTCAATAGCAATGCGCTTCGACAAGAAGCTCAGGTTGAGCATTAGAGGCGTCTCCCCGGGCCGGACACTGGTGGGGGAGGTCTGAGAGAGGAAGGAAGCTTGAGGGAGCTGGGAAACTAGGGGTGGAGGTGGGCTGAACTTCGGCAGGTGAACGGATGAGAATGTCAACCCTTTAAGAAAAAGCTTTGTAACGTAAAGCTGACATATCAAAAACAAGAAACAACTTGCTCTGGGAAGCATAGGTCATGATGAAAAGGTGAAACTCAGCGACAGGCTTTAAAAGTCACAGAACAACAGCTTTTAAAGTGACTGCAGAGCGAAATCAATGCCTCGCCAACAACAAAAGCAGTTTGTCGATGGCTCTGACCACGGAAGGGCTTCTATAGTCAAACTTCATCTTTGTCCAATCATTGTTTTGCGATTGGTTGGACAGTTATGTAGTAAAATTAACTACGTTTTTTATCAAATTAAATAGTTATATTTAAGAAACAATGGTGTAATTAACTGTTTCGCAATAGAAAGCAGTTTTACAGGATGGTAAGAAAGCTGATTCAAAAAGCTTTGAAACTGGTTCGCAGAGCACAGCAGTTTGAAATTGCAGTGAAATTGTGATTTTTTTCATGATGCAACTGTTTATTGCTCTTGCAACACTCATTGGAGGCAAAGGAGATCCACCGATAGCTGCAACCACTTTAAAAGAAAATCTAAAAAACGTTTCATGAATGAATGCACAGCAGTGGGAAAACCTGAGTTTTATCTGATTCTACAGTCAAAAAAAACAAAACAAGTGTGCTTCTCAACACCATGACTTTTGTCCAACAATGTTTAACCAACAAGATCAGAGGTGAGCCAAAGATAAACACAACCAGCTGGGTGATAACGACAAAAATTAATATTCTGGTATTTGGGAGCTATATTGTAATGTGTGCTATATCTATATTTTCAAATTCTCCTTTAGCTACTAGCCTAATCCTATCCTTACTAGAATAAAAAACAAACAAACCATACAATTGTCCTCTCACACAATCCAGCAGCTGGATTAACTTTTAATGAGCCCAGCAGTAGAACAAAAAGAAGATGCAGTTTGTCAATCAGCAGGTCGGCGCGCCAAGCATAATAAGTAAAACAAGCACAGTAGCTCCTGTGTAATCACTGTAATTCTATTAGCCAGTCACCTCGTTACGCTCAGAAACCGTTTGGTGACAACAGACCGGAACCAAAAAATGAATAACAACCAAACAGGAAGTCTGCTGGGGTTTCTGGATGCGACGGGGAAGGAGCTGCGATGCATTAGAAGTGCCTGGGGAAAGCTAAACTCTTCGTGAGTTAGAATAGCTGTTGAAGATTCTACTCAGTATTGGTGATACAGCTTAATTTTCTTTCCTCTCATATCAATAGTTGATGTGTCCTTAAATAATAAAAAAAATTGTAAGCAAAATTTCTAAATGGCTTTCAACCACCAATGACATTTGTTTAACTACGGAAACGGCTAAAATGAAGTCAACGGAAAAGCTGTTAGGGATTGAGACATCTGATAATTTTAATTACACATATTTACGCTCAGATTTGTTAAGTAAAGTGTGCAAATAAAAGTGCTTTGTTTACATTTAGTGCATACCTGCATTTAAGAATTGCCTTTTAATATACCTTATCTGGAAAACTACCGGTGTGAGCGCTTTGAAGTGGTACCATTTAATATAGCTCAGTAAATTGGTTTGTGGTTGTTTTTTTACAGCTATTTAATCAATTTTGGTTGTTTTTAATGTGTTTTATAAGTAGTTTCTGCCAAATATTGCTTTTATTTTAACTAATCTATCAGGTTCTAGGATTGTTGCCAAACGTGAGTAACCCAGTGAACGGACCGACTCAGGAGACAAGGTAAAGGTAAGTGAATTTATTGATACGGCAGCTCAAGTGACTGGACGGGATCTGCAAGAGAGGTAATGGTTCAGTTCGGTATTCTGTACTGGTTAGGTTGGCGAGGAACTAAGAAGCAGGTGAGAGAGTTCTTACGAGTGGAGGAAACAGTTTGTGTTTGGTAGTGCAGTCCCAGGTGTTCCAGGTGAATAGTTACAAGGTGCTCCGGTGAGTGAGAGTCCAGGTAAGTTGGAGGCAGGCAGGGTTCCAGGTTCCAGTTCCCAGGTAAGTAGTTGCAGAAGGTCCAGGAGGGCAGGTTCATAGGTAGGTTGAAGGTTGGTAGGTTTCAATGTGGTTCAGTGGATTCACACAGGCAGGCAGCTCGAGTGTCGGAACAAGTACGGGCGGAGACAGGTTCACTAAACTGGCACAGAACAGAAACAACAAAATTAATATTTCTCAGGTGAGAGAAACAGATATGGGCCGATATGGTTTACTGGTAGCAAATGATGCTTCAGCGAAGACCTGCTCCTGCTGACTGCCTTAAGAATCCTAGAGACTGTTGATGAAGATCCGCTGCAGCTGTGTGTGGTTGACAGGCCAACCAATCAGGGGGACAGGAGCAGCAAACAGGTGACATGATGGCAGATTGCCACATAATCTTGTTTTTAAAATTTAAACTAAAGTTTGGGTCCTCATTTACCTTTCTAAAATAAAGAAACATGCTGGAAAATAACTTTTGAAATTATGAAAAATTAGCTGTTTTGAAAGTAAAACATTAAAAAAAAAATTGGTAATGAACCTTCAAACACAAACTAATTCAATTACTCTCTTGTTGTTTGGACTTAAAGGGATAGTTCAGGGTTTTTTCTCTCTGAAGATCTAAACTGTGGTGTGGCTATTTGTGAAAAACATAAGAAAAAAAAAAACTTAAAAAAAAAAATGTACAGCGGAAATAAAGGAACTCATGACAGCATTAAAATTTAATACAGGTCTATAAGATGTAATGGCTGCTTTTACAGCCGAGATTGAAAACACGGTGACTCCGAGGACCCGTTTGACAAAGTGAGCAGAAGTGACGGATGGGGAGTGACAAGTGTGACCGGAGGGCTCGGTGTGACGCTGCACAGTCACCGGACTTCAGCTGCCCTGTGGTGTGTGTGGACTTTGTTTCTACACTGTACGCTCAGACAAAAAAAACAAACAAACAAAAAAAGGATCATGTAAAGTCATTAATCTCCTTTGCTCTGGTGTCAGATTGGAGCACCGTAGTGTACGGCAGGGATCGCCAGGTGTTTTTCCGGGAGCTTCTAAAGAGGAACCTTGGATGCACCCAGGCCCCAAAACCCTGGAAAGATCGTGTCCTGAATGACGTCAGGGAAGCATTTCAAACTAGAAGCTCAGAGAGCACGTACCTCCGCCAAGGCCACAGCGTAATTAAAAAATAGTGCGATCCGGATCATAATCTGGATCAGCACCAAAATGTATTTATCCATTGTTTGACCAGATCACAGAAAGTTGGACTTTTTATGAATAAACTGGCATTTTGACATCTATTTTGTAGTATATCCACCAAATTATACATCAAAACGTAGTCAATTTTGTCCTCATTCGTCCAATTTTGTCTTTTTTACCTTGTTGTATCTCCAACATAAAACACTGTAACACATTAAAATCCACATGTGTGACCATCAAAGTCTCATGTTGCTTATGTTTCAAGAATTTTTAAGATCCGACATATAGTTTTTACATGGCTACTGTTTGTTTGAGGCTTACTTTTTAAGTTTAGGCTTTCTGCCTTCCTTGTTTAAGAGTGCACGAGAGTGTAGAAACACATTACATTTGCTATTTTATTGACAAATTGTTTCAGTAATCATCTTTCCAGAGCCTTTCATTTTCAGCTTCAGTAGTAAATGTTCAAATTTCTTCCCAATATGTTAATAAATCAATGGATGGAAACGTACCACAGGCAGCAAAATCATGCACAGATTGTACCAAAAAACAAACAAATATGTAAATGAGCAACAAACAATTGTTCGACCATCTTTCCTTCAGGCACACAGAGAACATTTGTGTGCACACATATGGCTTGTGTATTTAGTAAGCCCCTCACCAGACATGAGTAATAAGCCCACTCTGTTCTTGGAGTACCAAGCTCCAAATGATGCCAGCTGCATTTTGGTGCTCCCCTCTACGGTCGCAGTTTTTCCTACCCAAGAAGTTGGTGTTCAAACTTGATTACATCCGCCAAGGAGGTCGATGTTTTCTGTCACGTCTGTCTGTCTGTCTGTCTGTCTGTCTGTCTGTCTGTCTGTCTGTCTGTCTGTGCACAGGATTACTCTAAAAGTAAAAGGAACAAGTGATTACATTTTGGTCACAGGTCAGCTCTAACTCTGCAGCTGTTTAACAGGAATGTTAAACTCCACAGCTGGACACCTCATGGGTCAAGGGTGATCACCAGTGATTTCAAGGTTATGCAGATCTTTGACCTAGTGCTCTAACTCTGCAACAGTGTAATGTAGGAATGTCAAACTGCACAGGTGGACACCTCATGGGTCAAAGATGATGCCTGTTGATTTCAAGGTTCATGAGGGTCAAAGGTCAAGGTCACAGGTAAACCCTTTGTTAAAAACTCATCTCTGCTCCTACATGTGACCCTTTTGTCTCCTCCGCTAAGGAGGTTTGTCTGCCTGTTAGCAAAGATCAGGTAAAAACTAATGAACAGATTTAGAGGAAATGTTTGTCGCAAAAAACAACAGATTACATTTTGTTTCTGATCCAGATTATGATCCGGATCACACTATTATTTAGTCATGTTGCGGCCTTGGCGGAAAGTTCACGCTTCCCAAAAGTCACAGCACACTATTCTTAATCAAGCTGTGCGTTTTAATGTAAAATTAGCTTGTTTTTGTTTTTTTTCATTCAGAAATCATGAACAGATTATTACAGGGTGCTCGAATGCATCTGCACCCTTAATTAAGCTTTTACATACTGTTCGGTCAGAAGAACAACTGCAACAGATTTATCTAAAAGTATGAAGATAATATCCTATCTAAAACATGGAGCCTTTTTTACTGACCCTAATCAGGTTAGATTAAACGTAGCTGTAGTCATTAAAACCAAGTTAAAGTATGGTCCTGTGCTGTCATCAAAGCAGCCAGCAAAATGAGGTCAATACTGGTGACAGCAGTGTGGAGAAGAACAAATACCCCAATATATATATATATCTATATATATATATCCCTTTAATATAACTCTAACCAGTTATTGTTATTGGCTACACTCATCTTTGGTGTCAAACCAGAGCCCCACAGTTGAAAGAGTTGCACATGTTGGTGCTGTCACACACAAGGTTGAGTTGTTGGGCGAATGGTTGCGTCAACATGGAAAAGCCTATCTGAAAGTTCCTATCTTCTTTATCGCCTCCTGTTGCCCATAGTGGCTTGCATTTTTAGGGCATAATCAACCTTTTAGGTTGCAGGATTGGACGGTTTGTCCTTTATATCGTTTTATTTTTTGGGACAGTCTTTGATTTGTACTTGGCAGGCAGTTCTTAGTGTTAAACCATGTTTTTTTTATTTTTACCTTCATCTAATATAAAGTTTCCGTCAATTAATGCTGCAAATTTTATATATATATATATATATATATATATATATATATATACAATTGCAACAGAAACAAACATGGGTGGAGTGGGATCAACACACTTAAGCAATATCTGAAGTGGGGTTCTGTAGAGAGGTGTTATGAACAATTAATATCTTACTTACTTGCTTGTTGTAGATGGCTCTTTGAACGACCTCTGTTTGGAGAAATAATTTCGTTCTGCCTTGTGTTTACCTTGGAAATTGGAAATCAAATCTGAGTGTGATGTCTATCCCAATCGCTGCACTGTCATGGAGGCTGGTTAAAATTTCTTTTGTAACGTAAGAAACAAAATATGCACCTCTTTTTTTCTCTCATCGGGTGGTGAAAGGGACTCTGGGAAGTCAAACAGAACAAGGTTATCATGAGGTATATCGAATGGTGCAGTTAACCAAGAACGTTTACCCAAGTAGATTTGAGGTTACCAAAAGTATTTGCTCGCCTCTCTTCACACACACACGAACTGGAGTGATGTCCCATTCTTAATCCGTAGGGTTTAATATGATGTTGGCCCAGATGTAACCACATCAACTCTTCTGGGAAGGCTTTCTATAACGTTTAGGAGTGTGTTGATGGAACGTTTTGACCAAGCAGCAGGAGCAGCAGCCTAGCTGTGTTAAATCTGTTACAACTTCGTGAAATAATCGTAACTATCCATACTAACCGTTTATTATTTGACTGACTCGGCTTTCAAGGTTTATAACTGTTGTTTGTATGAACCGTGATTAAAAAAAAATGCAGGTGCTATTTTAGGATGGCAGCAATCCACTTTAGTCTTGGCTTCACTCAAACTAGTTATAAGCTCATCAATTTGGTCAAAATCAAACTATTTATTCAAACTGAGGTCATTCAAAGAGCTATCTGCAACAGGTAAGATGCTATTCTTTCCACAGAACCCTGCTTTAACAGGGTTAACACTATCCCTTCTATACATTTAAGATTCTTGTCTAAAATAAAATATATATACAACAGTATAATGTGTATAAAATCTGGCATGTAAGGGATATTTTTACACTGATTACAGAAAATTCTAGATTTCTTTCTTGTACCATGAGTCCATAGTTCAAAAGGGTTCTTCTCTGTTTCCAGCAGCTGTACAAAGGTCTTACAGGCTGGCCAGAAAGGCCCCGCGAGAAGGGAAAATGTCAGGTTAGTTGATCTGTGGTTCAGAGAAAAAAAAAAAAGAAAAGAGTGGGAGTTGTGTGAGTGCTGCTGTGGGAGTCTACATGAAATGGCAAAGGAACAAGTGAGGACATTGGAGTCAAACTGCTGTAAGAACCAAAATCTGCAGCTGGGATCATTGTACTGAATATGTTGGCCTCAAATATGTTTAGTTTATTTCCTGTTTCTAATTTGTTCTTTCAGTTACACCGCATACAGTCTGTGGATAAATGCTGCCCCCATATGCCTTTTAACATGTAGTGCTCAGTCATTTTTAGACTTTTTTTATTCTGAGATTCCTATAAAACAATTTTCCACCTCACAATAGATAAAGACGTCACTCAGATAACAGATTATTTGTGTAATTATTTGAATTACGAACCTGAGTTTTGTATTAATTTTAAAAACTAAAAACAAAATAGACCAAAATGAAAAAAAATCGTAGGTCTAAAAAAAGGAGAAACATACTTCATGTGGGCAAGAGGAATAAAATATGATTTTTGCTCAGGTTATTGTTCAAAAAGGTGAAAATTAGGGAAGTTGAGTGTCTATTACATTTATATGTATGTGGCAAAACATGCAGAGAAATATGATGTTATGCTGCCCTCTGCTGGCCAACATGAAGAATTGTAAGATTAATGTTCAACACTTAATAAATGCATTGAATGTAAAAAAATGGAAAAATTGTTCAAACCACTTTGAGAAGTTAATAGTAGTCATTAAAAACTGTTACCTCACTGACAGCAAGACCTGTTATTTTAGTTGGTTTATAAGCCATATTGTGATTTGTTTTGTATTAAAACTGAACTGAAAAGTGTTTTGAAGCCAAAATATGTTAAAGAAACTTAAAGAAAATATGTTTATTGTAAAAAAAAAAAAAATGTAAAAAAATTATACTTCATATTTTTTTTAATACCAAACAGTGAAGAAACCACTCTGTGCTTTTGGCTTTTCCTGTGAACCCTCCTGATGTGTGATGTCCACAGAGCTGCTGAGGTTCACAGCATTCAGCCATTTATCAGTGAGTGGATGAATGCCGGTACAATATAGTTCAGTTCATTGGAATAAATTGTTCCAACCAGACAAAAAATACCACTGTGTGAGAATTTGAGTATTCTGTCTCCACCTGCTGGCAAGACAGAGCACTGTTCCCCCCCTCAGCTGCAACCTATCTGCTGAACGAGCCATACCAGTACTTAAGTCTTCAGTTGGATCCAGGTCTTTGCTAAATATGCTAGCCAAAGAAGATTATTAAAAATGGAACTAGGTGTTAGTAGGGAATTGAAATTTGAGAAGGTGATCAATCAGCTAAATAGTAGTGAGGGGAAAAAGAAGATTTTTCGTTTTTTAAAAAACACTGGGATCTTTAAGAGAATTTGAGGTATAGATGGTAGGAGTTAATAGAGGGCAGTAGTGCAACGTTAATGGATGCAAGCTGCCGTTAAAACCTAAAGAAGAAGAAGAAGAAGCAGGTCTTTGCTGGAGCATCATGCTTATTGGGTAGATACTCAAGCCTAAGTACTAAAGGATTTAAATTTTTGTGCTTTGCTAAGCTCTTTGTTTTCTTTTTTTTGCTACCTGTGTGCTTCAGGAATCACGTTGCTGAACTTGTGTAAATACTAACCTGTCTGGATCCTGCGGTTCACCTACCTGAGGACTTGCCTGTCGCCAAGTATTGAATTTATCTCCTGGAAGGACTCACAGCGGGACGTCATCATCTCCAAGCCTCTTTTCTCCTCTACACCTGTAAGAAAGAAAGAAACCGTTACCAATGAACAATCAATCATGTGAAAGAATACTATCGGTACCTGAGACTCACCTGGCTCCCTTCCCTCCGTCTTACAGATTCTCCTGGTCGAACTCCTGTACACCTGTAAATATTGTAAATAAATTCACTTGCCTTTCATTCTGCCTCTGTACCTACTTTCTGGTTCCGTTCTCTATGACAATCCTGGTTTATGTCACACTGGAGTTTCAGTTTTTACTTCCCGAAAGATAAAAGCCTTTAGCTTTGGATCCATCAGCTCTGATGTGGGATTTACTATCAGAACTCTGGTTCAGATAACTTCAAAGGGAAGCACCACTCCGACCCTCATATGAACAAAAAACGGGACCTTTTGCCAGCAGCAGTTCTAACTATTTTGATTTTAAAAGAAAGGCAAATAGAGAGGAGAACATCTCCACAAAGAAGGAGACAAGAAACAGGAAGTTTTACTTCAGAAAAGACGTGAACGCACACTGTCATTAAAAGGTCTGAGTTGCTTACAGGCCGACGGCCTGAGATCAGTTTGTGATTCAGAGCAGTTTGTTATTGATGAAAAAATGTAAGCACTCCATGTGTAATTAAAAAATTGGCATAGTCTGAAACTGCTTTAGATTAGTTTACTCTGGTGTTAGAGTTCATAAACGCTACTCTGAAGCATGGTCACATTGTTTACAAGTTAGCATCTTGGTTAGCATGAGGTTAGCTTTGAGTAAGCAATGTTAGCTCTCTCCTGCCGTCTTTGTGCTCATTATTGTGTCGTGCACTGATGTCACAACAACAATCTGGTGGTAATCTGTTCTCTTCGTTCCATGTTGCCAACTCGGTTGTTATGCACGCTGTTTTGTTGGCCATGACGGTCCTAGTGATCATCAGAATCTGAAGAGTTTTCATCTGATTCTGGAGATCCAGCCATTGGTTCAGGTTCAAACTGGTATGGTTGTTTATCCATTACTCCCGCAAAGTCTTCCAGCATTTCTTCGTGTTCAAAAAAGGCTTCTTATTCCATTTCCACTAGTAAACAATGTGTTTGACTAAATAACATTGATGAAATATTAATTTTTTGAGTTCACAACAGCATATAAATGTCAAAACCTGACTCATGAGCACAATGACAATGACACAATCATGAGCGATGATTGATTGATTGTAACAGGTGGTGTTTTTAAAGCAAACAATTGAAATCTGAAAGGATAAATTAAACATGTCAGTGAAGACGGCTAACAATTGCTCAGTGCACAGGACAAGGGCTGAGATTCCATCTTGACCACCTGTTAAAAGTCCTTTTCACATTTGCAACAAAAACAGTGAAACGTACACCATCCAGTGCAGTGAGAGCATGCATTTAGTTCATCTGCGGACAACACACTGGCATCAGTGAATGGTCTGTGGTTTATAATCTGTTTGTGTCCAAATTCCTCTCCACAACATCTCACGTGCAAAATTAAGAATCCACTTTACTGATGTGCTCTTGTTTTGCATCTTGGATAGCTTTCCAAAGATCATACCAGCATTTCTCATACTGGTGTGTATCTCCATATTGGGACGTCTGTGAGTGCTTGCAGATCTTGCGACAAATCTCTGAATTCCTCCACAGTTTCTAGTTTGGAAAAGAACAGACCGTTTTCAACACAATCCTCCTCACAGGTTCTGATGAAGTCTGTGACCACTGTCCCGCACTCATCCAAATCAGAGGAAGGATTTCTGAACATGTCCCAATCCATACAGTCAGAACAATCCTGCGGTTTGTTTTTCGCCCTCACGTGTCCAACACTGTACCATGTGTGTCACCAGCACCTTGTGCTGGTGCCACACTATGGAGAGAGCAATACCACTTTTTGTGTGCTTTGTAGAAGTTGTCCAGCGTGTTGTCACAACGAGTTGTGCTGATGGTATTTGAGGTAGTCCTCAGATCTGCCAGGTCATAGTCCACAGATTTTATAGACAGACCATTGGTGTGCACTTTCAAGTTGCTGGTAATGAGTTTGTAGAGTTTGTTCTGAGAGAGCTCAGTGTTCGACAGCAGTGGCACATAAACTGCTGCCATGAACACTGAACACTCTGGGCAGGTAGAAAAGCCTGAACTTGCTCTGAAGTTATTCAAGGTCCAAAAGGGCAATTCTGTGAAATTATTTCCATGTCTGTGTACCGTGAGTTGTTGATCAGAAAGCAGATACCGCCTCCTCCTTTCTTTCCCAATGTTTTTGTGTAATGACTGTGGTAGATTGTGAACCCATTTGGCTGGACTGCAAGGTCTGGCGTTGATGTGGTCAGCCATGTCTCAGTGAAACATAAAGTCCAGCAGATCCCCAGGTCTCTTTGGAATTTCAGTCTACCTCTGAGATCCTCCAGTTTGTTGTCAAAAGACTGCACGTTGGTCAGGAAAATGCTGGGCATTGGAGGTTGTAACCCACAACACTTTGTTCTGACTTGCTCACCAGCCCTGTGGCCTCTTCTCTGTACACTGTCTTTGAATGAGCAACAAAGATACTAGCTCTGAGTCTAGAACTATAACTGCTGCACCTTGTTGAACTATTTCATCTATTTTTAGGAACATTTTTTCTGAGACTTACAACGCAGGTCATTGATAAGCTTGAAAAGTTGCTTAATAAGAAACAGCTATGAGCTCAGTATCTTAGATGACAAAGTGATGAGATAAAGATATTGTGTCAAATTGTGACTTTTTTGTTGTCCAACCTAGATTGCTGTCAGATGGAGGTCTTTCAAAGAGGTGAATGATTAAAAAGTCATTACCTTATTTCATACAACTTACAGCAATTATTGTTTTTATTTCACCCTCTTGCAATTTTACTGGGAAGGAACAGTGCCTCTGTTTTTCTGAAGATGATTGTTGTTATGACCAGGGAGTGGCGTTGGAAAAAATGTATTTTAATTTAAAGTTTTGTTGTTTTTTTTTAAGAAAAACTTGTTCAAATACAAATTTTCAACATACAAATCACTTGTTGGAATTGTATTTAAATTAAATTTGTTTTAGAAGTTCTACTGTTGACAACATATCTTGCAAATACACCTCACCCAGTCAAAGG
>NC_051452.1:7541-8692 GCF_001649575.2 Kryptolebias marmoratus | reverse complement strand
GATCAGAGGTGAGATGACCATCTCTAAGTGTCCATGACTCTTCTCCATGTCAGAGCTCAGCACTCACATCAACACACTGCCTTTATTCACAGGAAGAGACCTGAACCTGAACCTGAATCTGAACCCAGCTGTGTCTCCTTTAAGAGCAACATGTCAAAAGACAATATTATCAATTTAAAACCATCCCAACCTCCAGCAGCAGAGAGGTGAGCTGCATCTAAATGTTCTGTGTAAAATGTAACTGAGTTAATCTGAAATGTTTCATTATTACCTGCTGTCATGAAAGTCAGGAAATAATGTTATTGTGTGTTTCTTTGTCTGTTTCTTGTTGTGTTATCAAAATCTGTCCTGATCCACTGGATGAATTTTAATAAAACTCTCAGAAAGTAATCACTGGATGAACATCTTCAACTAATTACATTTTGGAGTCAGTCCACCACTGTTAATACTTAAAAAACAACTTATAAACAACTTATCAGCTACATTAGTGACCTGCTGCTATTTCTAATGACAAGATATATAATTTCATCAACTGGTAATGATAAAAACATGAATATCAAATATCAGTCCTGATGCTGCTGCAGCTCTGCTTTGTTTGGTTTGTCTGACTTACAACAAACTCATTGGTTCATCATCATGACTTCTGTTTTCAAAGTCTAGACTGTCGCTTATGTTCCTAGAAGAAAACAAACATTATTAGTTATGAATGTTTCTCTTGATGTTTATGAGCAAACATATTCAGTGAACCACATCGACTGGCCAGATCACAGTGATCTGAGGCATCCTACAGCCATTTAACAGGTCTAATCTCTGCTCTGTGTGGTTCAGAGATCAACACTCACATCAACAAATTGGCTTCATTCACAGGACGAAGCTTGAACCTGAACCCAGCTGTGTGTCCTTCAAGAGCAACAAGTCAAAAGACGATGTTATCAATTTTAAATCCTCCCAACCTCCAGCAGCAGAGAGGTGAGCTGTATCTAAATGTTGTAACTGTGTAAAATGTAACTGAGTCAGTCTGAAATGTTTTTATTCCAACATGTGTTTAATGTGAGCTCAGCTCTTTTTCACACATTTCTATGTTCAGATGTGAAGCGGTGTGTGTTGGATGTTTTCTCCAAACTCAGCAGTCAAAGTGAAAGAATGGATGT
>NC_051452.1:3311-5506 GCF_001649575.2 Kryptolebias marmoratus | reverse complement strand
TCCATCAGAGTGCTGTGAACAAGGCCTTAAAGAGTCCAAATGGACACCTGGACTTGTTCCTCCGCTTCCTCCTGGGTCTTTCACTGCAGACCAATCAGAGTCTTCTACAAGGCCTGCTGACACAGACAGGAAGTAGCTCACAGACCAATCAGGAAACAGTCCAGTATATTAAGGAGTGTATCAGTGAGAATCTGTCTGCAGAGAAAAGCATCAATCTGTTCCACTGTCTGAATGAACTGAATGATGGTTCTCTAGTGGAGGAGATCCAACAGTCTCTGAGTTCAGAAAGTCTCTCCACAGATAAACTGTCTCCTGCTCATTGGTCAGCTCTGGCCTTCATCTTACTGACATCAGAAAAAGATCTGGATGTGTTTGATGTGAAGAAATATTCTACTGACAAGGAGGTTCTTCTGAGGCTGCTGCCAGTGTTGAAAGCTTCAAAAAAAGCTCAGTAAGTGAACATATTGTAAAATTTTTGTTATTAAGTAATATATTTTATTACATTGCAGTAATGTCAAGATTCAGCAATCTCCTTTAAAAGTGTCTTTTACAATCATATTGAAAAGCTAAAATGGCTCCAATTGACCCAGTTTTAAGTGGATTGTTGCTGACATTATTCAGCTTCAATATTCAAAGTTTTATTGCAGTTCCTGTGAATGTTTTTATTTACAATAAACCTTTTCAGCAGAGGCAGTTTCACATTACACAGTTTTGGCAAAAAAATCCTGATGGATATGAACCCTGCATGCTTTTAAAATACAATATATATAGTACTATTTATGTATTATATTTATTTAGATTTCTATATAAATAACCATGGAATGCAAAACTGAGTTTGTTTAGAGGTTTAAACAAAAACATTATAGTTCATTTTCATTTTGCTGCATTTAGACTAACTGTACTTGTCATGTACTGGGGTGAAGGAGGCGAACCCTGAGCGCAGACTCATGTTGAAAAACTAATTTATTTAGAAATAAAAGGCAAACCCAAAACAAAGGCTGACGTGGCAGCAAAACCTAAACTAAATACAAAAACAATATTTAACTAAACAAAACCTGAACAGTCCTGAGACAAAAGACGAACCAATGGGAGACGAGAAGGCACGAGCAAACAGAAGGACAACACATCAGGGAGGCAACGTTTGACAAGGAACCAGCAGGGAACTGTGGAAAGTGACTGGGTTTTAAAGGCAGAGGGTGATTAGTGGAAGTGGGCAAAGGTGAGATGATTAAGGAGCTAGAGGCAGGTGTAGATGGGGAAGAGAGAGAGTAACTGAGGAGAAGTGAATGGTGGCTGAGGCACAGGGAAGAGACTACTAAATAACACAAACAATAAACTCAAACTGAAACATGAAGACAAAATAAAAACCCAGATCCTAACAGTACTCCAGTTTACTCTCACAGATGAAAAACAAAAGAAAAAAACACCAAATACTAAATTGTCCCTAGGTGTAAATGTGAGTGTCTGTGATGGACCATCAACCTGTTCAGGGTGTACTCTGCCTCTTCCTCGTCATTGCTGGAGATACACACCAACTTCCTGCAACAAAAAAGAGAGTAAATTAATGGATTAATGGATGGAAGATATTAGTGCAAGTGAACATAAAAAAGCCAAACAATAAGACAAAGCAAAAAATAAAAAGTTATCATTATTGGATCAAAATTATTGTTTTGGGTATTTTCCCTGCTGGGGAAGCTACATGTTCTGAATTTTGTTCTGAAAGCAAAAATGAAAATACCTACTTTCTTGTTTGTTTTTCAATACTGATTCCTGAAAGAAAATTCAATTTCCAAAACATGCATGGATCTAAATCATACCAACTCATGAACTTATTTACACTGTAATAAAACAAAAAAACAAAAAAACAACAAAGATTTCCCAAGACTCTTCACCTCCCAATTACAGCAAAACAAAGCTGCAGCTACGAGAGACACTGATGAGAAATATTTCATCAGATCAAACAGAGAAGATGAACTGAACCACTGAAGTGTAGGAAAAAAGTCCAACAGGAAGAGTTCAACTGGTTTCTCTTCACAGCTGAAGAGAAATTGTCATTTATTCTGATGAAATCATTTTCTTTTTCTGTGTCCTGACAGACTCTCTGCCTGTGGACTCTCAGAGACTCACTGTGAAGTGGTGGCCTCAGCTCTGAAGTCCAACCCCTCCCATCTGACAGAACTGGACCTGAGCTCCAA
>NC_051452.1:0-2991 GCF_001649575.2 Kryptolebias marmoratus | reverse complement strand
TGTTTTATTCTTTATTCAGTTTGAAGTGGTGCAGGTTCTCAGAGATCAGCTGTTCTTCTCTGGGCTCAGCTCTGAAGTCCAACCCCTCCCATCTGAGACATCTGGACCTGAGTCAGAACGACCTGCAGGATTCAGGAGTGAAGCAGCTGTGTGGTTTTCTGGAGAGTCCACAATGTAGACTGGAGACTCTGAGGTCAGACATGTTTATTGCCTGCCAGTGTATTTGTGTGAGTGTAGGTGGGGTTGTATTGAAAGTCTGAAAGTAATCAGTGGTTTGTGTATGGAAAAGGGTATATTTCATTTTGAGATGGAGACGTTTGAATTAATAATAATTCATAAATTATAATATGACGGGGCACTACCCTCTTAATGAGGTAAATATTACATAAATCTATAAGTTTTCGTTATCAGTCTCAACATTTAATTACCCTAAATCCTGAGTTCTTCACTTCAGATTAAAATCATAATCATATCAAAACATTTATTGAACAGACAAATATAACACAAGTTCTGGCAGGTTATGAAAATATTGCATGTTTGAATATGGTAATAAGATACTGATCGAGGCGTTATAATGGCATGAAGGTTAAACAGAAAGTCTAATCAAATCTAGGAGGTTAAGATTTTGAGGCAGAGTTGGTTTGAGAAATTAACTTTTCGTAATGGAAATGATGATTATTATTATTAATTTGGCCACCTGAGTGAAACTAACTCTTGTCGACCAGCACAGAGCACCACCAGAAGTTAGCCAGCAAACGGTTCAAAGAGTTTGTCCTACCAAGAGAAGGATCCGTCTGGCTGCTGTCTCTCAGTACCAGTCGGGAACCTTTAGGCTACGGCGGGAGGAAGGTGACTGGGAGGGCTCGTCTCCAGGGCACTTTCCGTCAGCGGGAGCTGAGTTGAACCTTTGGCCGGTTCTGTTGGTCCAAACAGTCAGCAGCTTGTCTTTAACAGGCAGGGGAACGACTCTGGGATGGCCGTTCGAAGCTGGTTTGATGGTCAGGCTGGAGGTGAAAAGTCGGTCTCACGAAGACGACGCAGGGGAATTTTATAAAGGCTCGGACTGTTACTTATTTCACTGACTTACTAAATTTGCGTCAATGTTGACCGCTGAAATAAACTAAGAACTTATTAATGACAAATATTTGGTTCAAAACGAAAAATGGGATGTAGTCAGCAACGCGAAAAACTAGAGGAATAAATTTAAAAGTAGACGGGACGAGGAAAATGCACAGAGAACGAAAAACAAAGAAGAATCAAGGAGCAGGACTGGGGGAAGCAGGAACCGGGCAACTTTTTAAACAAAGCTGGGGTTTGGCCTTTGCACGCTTACAGTCCAATCAGAGCCGCAGTTCTCAAGAGAAGGCAGGACGTTTCAGTGGTCATTTAGCCAATGAGCAATACTCCTCTTCAGGAGGGGGCGTTTTTTTACACTGAAGGAGAAACTAACATAATTTGATTTTTGCATTCCTTTTCTGCCTCAAAATTAGATTTAGTTAGCAAAAGGGGAAGCAGACTTGATCACTGATTAAATTACGACTTCTCACATGAAGTTTATCTCAGTGAATCATGGTTATTGGCACTGTAAACACATATATTGATACGATTGCAACCTGAAGGCAGGATAATGTTAATAATGTTTCATCTGTCACATGATCTGCAAATGAATGAAAGCAAAACAGAAAATATATGTAGACAACTACAAACATTAAAAGATGAAACATGTGACTCTTGTAACTGAAAGGAGAAAACAATATTAGTACAAATATCACATTTACATTTTAACATGATGGTTGCAGTCCAGAAACTTATTTGGAACAGATTAGAAAGTTAATGTACTGATTTAATAACTTACTCGTAATATTAAAGAAATCTTGTTGACCGTAAGATCATCAGCTCTCAATGAAATGCGTCGATTCCCTCTAAATAAGACAAACGGATCCATTTTTAAACTGGTAGATTCTGAAGTGCTAACTGAAAAAGTTCTTCTTCTTCTTGTGGATTTTAATGGCGGTTGGCAAGAAACTGAAGGTGTTCATTACCGCCACCTACTGGTAACTGAAAAGGTTATGTGCTGGGAGTTCAGGTCTTCATTTCCGGTTCTATCATAAGGTCCCATTGAATTGACAACAAAATAAAAGCTTGTCTTTGGTTTAACCATTGCAGTTAAAAAACAAAACAAAATGTACCTCTTTTTTTTTGCAATTGACATTTTTCTAATTTCGTTTTAAAAATGAAAAAACAAAAAAACACATGCTTGTTTTGTTTTTGCAATTTTATTTTGAAACGAAAAAAACCCAAAGAACGAACCATACATGGATTCTATTGACACCTCAGTTTCGTCTTTCAAGTGAGAGGTCTAAGAAGAGGTTGTAAATCCTGTTTAGAGTCAACAACAGTGATTAGTGTATGCATTCTTTTAGTCTGCTGTGAAAGGGGTCTGTTTCTGTCCTCTTGATAAGATCAGAGAGCCATCTGGGTTTCTTCCTTCAAAAACAAAAAGGTGAGTTGGATGAGGTGAACCCTTCCCCTTTGTTTGCAGAGTAACAACAGTCTGAAAATGAAGAATTTAAGGATTGGGATCTGAGGTTTCCGTAGTCCTTTAATCTGCCTTATGACCCTACATTTGACATCAACAATAAATTAAATTTTTGAAGTCAATCTGATTAAAGTTGCCTGAACATAAAAAGCTATAACTTTTTAAAAGAAATTCGGTGTAGTAATAGCTGAGCATCTTCATCGTTGTCTCAACTATAGAAACAAGCACACTCACAGATAGGAGCAAAAACATTAATTCAAACAAAATAATAATAATCCAGAAATAACTCTGTATTTCTTGATTTCTTTGTATTTTCCCAAACAGAATAAAGGTTTCTCAGATCACAACCTGTGTTAAAGGTTTTAGTGGAGGATAGTCTCGTCCGNAGTTTGAACTGGACCTGACCTAAGCTGCTCCAGATGCCAGAAGAACATTAAATGTCTCTTTTTAAC
>NC_051451.1:29702057-29747159 GCF_001649575.2 Kryptolebias marmoratus | reverse complement strand
AAAGCACCTGGCTACTTGTATAAAAGGCTATTATTTTGAAGGACAGATGTAAGTTTCTTCTCGGCCGCTAGGGGCAGTGACGTTTTTTCTTTCCCTTGTGTGGTGTGTTTGTGCTAGACCTGTTAGCAGTGTTAGTGAACGGCAGGGCTAATACTTTGTTCAGCGATTATATAGTTGTTCTACACGAGTGACCGAGTCAGTTCTGCATAAATCATACCTNCTGCTTCACAGTCTCAAGGAGTAACTGAGCCAATTCATCATGCCTCCGTCCTCTGTGATTGATGGTGTTGCTGCAAAGGACTTCTGATTTTCTCCACACAGGTGTTGAAAATCAGGTAATTAAAATGTTCTTTAAAAAGTCACAAAAGTGCAGTTGACAAAAGTCACAGTAGGTGGCAGTATGCACCTAGATGTTTGTGATCCACCATAAAATAAAAGAAGACAAAATGTCACAACTGCTACCAGTGATCACATTCGAGACAGAAATTCTGATTTTTTTTAAAGACCTACATCTATATTAACTAGATTAATGTTTTTGTTGATTCTCCTGAAACAGCAACATATTTAGGCCGATATTTTCAGCTAATCGTGGATCCCTTTAAGACTTCTGGAGGATGGAGAATGGGAGAAAAGGCTGCCAGTAAAAATGAGCCACAATGAAATGATGAAATCTGAGCCAAGAAGTGGTTAAAAATTCTCAACTTTAATCAGTTCAAAATGTTCACAACAAAGTAACATCTCGTGAAGGAAAAGTAACCATTAGAGATCAGGTGCCTGTTTGGATTTTTATACATTCTTAATTAAACTCATTGGAAAATCTGTTTAACTCTCTGGACACAAAAACCTTTTATTTATTTAGACAAAACTTTAACAGGTACAAATAAAAATGCAAAAATACAAAATTAAATGTAAACCCATAATTATTTGTCAATTTGCTCTACAAGGTAGTGTCTCAAAGCACTACTCAATGGTAAACAATCTAAATTAGTACAGTTCAAAATCCTGAAAACACTTGGAGTTAAACAGGAATTATTATAAAGATGTAATCAGCCAAGAACCCATAGATACCTCTGTGACTTCGGTAAAACATCCCATAAATGAAAGCTCACACATGAGCAACAATCCTCTTAGAGGAAAAAAAAATCTAAAAGAAACAAACAAAAACGCTCATTGGACTAAGCAACAGCACACATGCACACACACTCACAACAAAAAGAAACAATAGAATATAAGAAAAATAAAATGTTCCCATGATATTTAAGATGCTATACAGTTGGGATGATATGCACATATTTAATTCTGTCCGGCCAACAGCAGGCCAGTTTTTATTGAAGCTTTACTCATGAGCAACAGATGCTGAAACACAAAGCAGCATCTCAGAGCCTTCATTATTTCTTCTGTTAGATTTACATTCTCCCACAACGCTGTGGGGCACCAAGCAAGCAGTGCGAGTGCACCTCCATCTGTCACATGTCAGTCTAGAAGAGAAAGACACTCAAGCCATTTTTCCACAAACACACTTCTTTGTACAGTGTGTGTGTGTGTGTGTATATATATATATATATATATATATATATATATATACATACATACACACATATACATGCACACACACACGTTAAAGAAAAGGAGAGGATGGGAACAGGATGAGGGAGGTAAAGAAAACAAAACCAAGTTAAATTGTTTACTCTGTCCAATTTGTTGTGACTTCATCACGCAGGTCTGGAATGGACCAGAGACCAACAGAACATTACTGTAGATTAACATTTGTGGAAAGTTAATACACAAAAAGTCTTCATACAAAACAGATTATGTAAAAATGGCCACAAAGTGACAGTAATCATTTACATTGGATTGGCATTATTTTGGTCAACAAACAGCCAATGGGAGAGCTCGCTCTGCCTCCCACTGAACTCAGCCTCTCTGGGGTTTTGTTGTAATGAGGCCTTGTTTGTTGTTTGGACACTGGACATTTCAGTCACACATTTCCTCTGGGATCTCATGAGGGTTCAGGATGCCTGGCACTGACATCTGGATCTTGTGTTTTTCCTCTTGTGCCTGGCGGAGGGCTGACTCCCTCTCCTCCAAGAACAGATCTGATGTGTCCTCACCTGCAAACTCCTGCAACACAAAGAGGGGAAACACCCACTGGGCTTAGATCCAAAATTCAAGCTGCACTTGAAAATACAGAAGGTTCAGAACGTATTCAGAATACCTTTATTTTTCTGTAATTTCAGTATGTTGCAAACTGATGCCACAATTGTTAAAATTATTTTTTTCCTAATTGTACAGTCTGTGCTCCATTATGAAAAAGGGAAAACAGAATTTTAAACAATTTGACAATTTTATTCAAATACAAAACCTAAAATATGACATTACAATTAACTGCAGATGAAGCTATTGAAAGTCTTAATAGCTCACCTTAATTTGCACCAGGAAGTCCCTCAGGTGCTCCTTGAAGGCAGCAATGTCCTGGTTTAAACTGAAGAGCCCCGTCACAAACACCTTTACCTGAGCACTAACACAGACACAGGCACAGATATCCTTACATAACAATAAACACCAATCTGTCTCACTGAAGTACGATGGTGCAGCGTCTCCACTCACTCTTGTAAGTGGGGAAAGGCAGTCTTCAGTAAATTGGCGACGTATTCCTGGATGAACACCTGGTTGTTGGCAGGGCTGGCAGGGTTTAAAGATGCTGTGATTTTTCCTTCTTCTACAAGGTTGAACATGTAGGCCAAGATGGATGCATGCATAGTGAGGCCTGCAGGACACAGACCATAATGTGTTCATTTCTATGACATTATATTTTATCAAGATGTATGTGTTTGGTGATATGAACATGGAACTGTCAATGCACAAAATATTGAATATATACTGAATATTCATGTATTTACAGAACAGGTTTGTGCATCCTTTAACTCACCAGCAGTATGTGACGTGTCAGTGACCACAGAGAAGATGTGCTGCAGGATATCACAGAAATACGTCTGGTAGAAGCTCTGAGCCGCTGCTTCCTCCTGGGCAACATTCTGCAGCAGCGTGTATAAAATCTGCAGACCTGGGTGAGAACAAAAACACGTCACACTCCAGCTTCAAGTTCAACACATCCAAACGTACCAAAAATCATCTCAGTCCATCCAGCTCCATCCGCTGGTGAAGTGAAGTGGAACCCTTCCTGTGGATAATATTAAGCAAGCCGAATGGTGTTTTTGTTTGTACTCGATATAAATAAGGATGTCAGATGGTCAAAATAATTCATCTAGATAATAATAACAAAAACATTAATAATAATTACACTAAGAACAGACATTAAAAAGGAATACAAACAGAAAATGTGAAATATAAACCTAAATATAAAGCCATAATTTTATATAATAATCACCAAATCTGGGTCCCAATTACAAATAAATCTATATACAATTTTTCCATATACACACTCTTAACTTAACAGGAAGTGTTTACTAAAATTACTGGGGGATAGTGTCTATGGTGTAAAGATGTGAAAATGTTTCTATCTCATAGTTTAATACATACCTACGCTGCTACGGGGTTACTCTGATCAGGGTTTAAATGCAGCTTTGATGTGCTGCTTTATGGTTTTTTATTGCTTTTTGATTGTTGCCTTAATATGCTAGGTCACACAGACACTATGACATAAATTAGAGTTTTTATTAAGAAATTTATTCCAACTCTTCCTGATATGTGGTGCATTTTTACATAAAAAAGACACTGAATCTTTGAAGCACATCAATAGTTTTCAAGTGGAGGATTTACAAATGTAATATTTCTGATTAAGAACAGATCATACCATATTAAGACTTGTTGTAGATTTTTTAGTCTTTTATAAACTACTTCCATTAGTTGATCATTTTTTAAGTATTGGATCAGAGCTCATGAAGTCCCAGGGTTTCCTTGTTTTTAATTTAAGGCTTCTCCAGAGCCGAATGTTTTGAGTAACATATTGGACATTTTTTAGTTTTGAAGTTTGATTCCTGTAAAACTATAGTCTGCATGTGTTGTTAAACAAATTAAGTGTGTGTTTCAGCCACTATACCAGTGTCCGCCACATTCCTCATGGTGTGTTTGAAGGCCCAGATGATGGAGTCCAGAACCAGTTTAAACTGGGCTGGGGGGATGGCGAGGAATGCAGGAAAGCAGTGAGAGTTTACAGCTTGCAGTAAGTAGAAGAAGTGGGTCCTGTGCTCCGGAAACTCCTCAAAGTTCTGTCAGAATAAAACCCAATGATGTTTCATTTGGTTCCTTCTACTTAATCATGTAAGTTTGTCCCATTTAGTTAGTTTAAGAGTTTTACAAGCTAAGGTCAAGTACTGTCATATCTATATCAAGTAGAATAAAATTACATCAGCTTTTCTTTGACTTACTTGCTTTGTCATATTTCTAATTAAATATCCATAGAAGACATCTTTACAAAGCATCTGCTCAGCACTTGGCCTCACCTTGTTAATCATGTTCAGTGTGCACTCAAAGACAGCGTCAAAGATCTGAGGGATCTCGCTGGTGATGTGACCCCCCAGCTTGTTGACTATTGTTGCCATAGTGCTGAGGACCTCAGGCTCACGGGCTGCAGGAACATTACGCTGGTAATCTATGAGGACAGCATCCAACAGAGGAGGAACAAAGTTCTCTCCGACCTAGAAAACAAAAGTACAAATCAAAAAAGCTTCAGACAGAAATAGAACTTAACCTCAGAATAACTGGAACCACGTCTTTGGAAAACATTTCGCTGAGGGTAGAAACAAATGGGAGTGTCATTAAAATAAAACCTAAATAAAAGCAGTCAGCTGGACCTTTTCATCAAACAAATGGATGAAGTATCCATCCATCCATGCATCCACTTCCTCTTATCCGGGGTCGGGTCGCGGGGGCAGCAGCCTAAGCAGGGAGACCCAGACTTCCCNTTTTGTTTAAGTAATTCCTTTTGTAAAGAATTTATGTTTAAATATATTGTTTATTGTTGTCATTTACAGAACTGTTACAACACTGAGTTCCCACAAAAAAGTGCACGGCGAGTGAAGCTGGCTAAAGGAGATAAACCATCTATCTTATTATTCCTGTGTCCTGACCGACACCACATCTTGTTTCCTGCATATCACCACGAATTAGCACCCAAGAACTCTCTACGCAACATTTGGTCCTTCGTGCCGGATGCGGAATCCAAGATGCAGTTAGAAGATGAGGTTTACCTTGGTGCCAGACCCAAACGCGAGCGGTGTCGACCTATCAAGTTTCAGGATTTTGAGGTTGAGTACGTGAGAGACCCATTACCCTGGAGAGCTCCACCACCCCTTCTCGAGCAGAGTGTGTTCCTCCCCCGAGAGAGCTCAGCTGGTAGGCCCAGCTTTCCTCCTTCTCAGCCTTTATTTGGTGGTTTCTCTGGGAACACAGCATATCCTAGAACTCCTCAGCTAACCCCAGATCGTCACCAAAGGGGCCATCCAACCACAGACCCACAACCTGGACCCCTTGCTTCCTCACACTGGACCTACACCCGAGATATACCTTCACTCCAGGACATCCGAGCCCTTGATGAGGAGAAGACAAAGCTGCTACAATCCCAGCAGGTATTTCAGGCCACCCTGGAGGAACTAAACGAGGCCCGGAATGAGATGAAGGAGCTCATTGCAGTAGCTCGCTCATTAAAGGAAAACATGAATCAGCCCTCTAGCTCAACCTCACGTCCAAACAGTTACAGACAGTTTGGGAACCCTGCTGTTTCAGCGCAACACCACAGCACCCCTCTCCAGCCAGAGGAGCAAGGGGAGGAGGAAGGCTGGCCTGATCCTCCGCCATGGCCTGAACCTGAAGAAGACCTGCCGGGGAGTATGAGTGGTCTCAACTTGGCGGTGAAAGAAGCCCATAATACTCCACATCCTCAGTGTCATCAGAGCTGGATGAAGACCCCTCATGAGCCCTCCAGATCTGCTCCACCGCCTGATCATCTCCAGTATCCTACTCATGACAGTCAGATCCTGCCCTACTTCCCAGCTCACCCTATGCATCCACTTTCGCACTCTGCCCCTGCCCATGCGGACTCAAGACCTCCCCCAGCAGTCGCCAGAGGGACATCAGGCACGCACCATCCCAACCTTCCCACCCAAGCACCAGTGTCAGAACAGGTGTACAGAGGTCCTAAACCTGCCATACCTAAGTTCAGCCATCCTGACCCCAGCGAGTTTGCCAGACTTCGCATTGCCTTGGAGAATCTCCTCCCAGCCGATTCTACGGAACTCTTTAAGTACCAGATCCATCTGAGGTTGGAGGAAGCCCGGTTAATCGCTGATGCGTATCTGAATTCCCCCACCCCCTACACTGATACTATGCGAGCCCTGTACGCCAAATTCGGCCAGCCTCATCAGTTGGCTCTAAGAAAAATAGCTACTGTACTAGACGCACCTGAAGTCAAATGTGGAGATTCTGCAGTTTTCCAGAGGTTTTCCCTGCAGATCCAGTCCTTGGTGGGTTTACTGCAGACCCTGGGCCCAGAGGGAGAGATTGAACTGAACTGCGGTTCACATGTTGCTCGCCTTCTAAGTAAACTTCCTGCAGAACAGAGAGCGGATTTCCGTCGCTACCAGTTTAAGCACCCAGGGACTTCACACACGCTGTATGACTTGTCCGAGTGGCTCAATTACGAGTCATGGTGTTTAAGCTTTGACAGTCATGCCGGTATTAAAGCCAACAAGGAAAGACAGTCTAATCGGTGTGATGGCCGGCCTACAAAACAGGTGACGGTGTTACACGGCCTGGGTGAAACTGCCACAAACGCCTCTACAACCAAGTTAAGTTCAGTAAAGAAGAAACCTTTCGGAGAAGCCTTCTGTGCATACTGCCAGAGCACAGAACACTACTTCAGTCAGTGTGGTGTGGTGGCCAAACTTGACAAGGTGCAACTGAAAGAGTGGATTCAGGTCAATCAGCGGTGTTGGCGTTGTGCACGAAATCATCGAGCAGCTCAGTGCACCTTAAAGAAGCTCTGTCGGATCTGTAAAGGGAAACACCTGCTAGCTCTCCACGAAATAAATCAAAGGCCAGAGAAACCCAACCAGGAAGCAGCTGCGACCGAAGAGAGCTGCTTAACCAATTCTGCCTCTGACTCTCTTTATCTTGATCGGCCTGCAGCTGGAAATCGAGTTATGCTGAAAGTCCTCCCAGTACTTCTACACTACGGGGGTCGTAGTCTGAGCACATTTGCCCTCCTTGACGACGGGTCAGAGAGATCCNGAATAGACCTTGCCAGGGAGGCTTAAGAGTGTGATCCCTCTGTATTTGGAACACACCCTCCGGTCCCCCTTTTTGAATAAGGGGACCACCACCCCGGTCTGCCAATCCAGAGGAACTGCCCCCGATGTCCACGCGATACTGCAGAGTCTCGTTAGCCAACACAACCCTACAACATCCAGAGCCTTAAGGAACGCCGGGCGAATCTCATCCACCCCCGGAGCCCTGCCACCGAGGAGCTTTTTAACCACCTCGGTGACCTAGATGAAGTATAGATTGTACAATTATTGCTGCTTGAGAGCTGCTCCACTACAGTCCGTATGCCAACTTATTCTTGTTCAGCATGTTTACAAAAGCTGCACGGCCTCACAAGCAGCCTCTCAGGAGAGGTTTCCCTGTAACAACAGTCAAAGCTTATCAAATTAAATACAACTGAAGACAAATGAATCTAAAAAAGAAGAAACTTGTGTTGTTTTTCTAAGAGTTAGCACACATACTGGGGTCTGCCTGCAGCTGTTTGCTTGACACAAGGGCTTAATATCACATATTTCACACTTTCACTGTTGTGCTGCTGTACACAGAGTGTGCTTGGTAATCAACTAAACATGCACAGGCAAAGGTGAAAGACATTTATTTTAAAATGGCAATCATCTGCCTAGTACTGTAGAAGTTTCTGGCACAACTTCACCTACTATCATGGAGAGGGAAAAAGATCTGCGCAGATAAAAGCTCCAGCAGTACTTAGTGTCATACGTGTTGTAGGGTTGAAAGAAAAAAAAAAACTTAATGACTCAAAACAACTTAATTCACTGACCAACAAGTTTCACCAGGATCATCAGCACTAAAAGGAGCAGGCACTAAAGAGGGGAGGGTTTTAGCTCGTGGGTGATATGCTTCAAAAAGTTTCCCAGATGTTAAAAACTCCACACTAACAAAAAAGTTTCTCTGAAACTCAAAATGAAATAAAAAAAAGGCAATAAGAAATATCAAAATAAAAACATAAATCAGAAAATAACCTGTTTAAAATGAGAACAGGATTCTTATCTAAATAACTTAAAGTGAAAGCAGATGATAAAAATCATAAAAGCTTGTCTCTTTTTTCTCATAAAAGTCCCTATTACCACCTGTTTGGTGAGACTCAGGCCCCTCCCACATAGGAATGCTCTTTCTTAATCATGGCATTGTTTCTAGAAGTGTTTTCATCGACACAGAACCACAGAAAATGACCCAAACGCTGCAGTAACTATTCCAGACCTGTATGTGGTGCTGTAACACTGCCACAAAAATACACCAGAAGGAAGATGTGAAGCAGACGCTCCACATCTGTAAACCCAAGAAGAAAGAGGCAAGGATGGAGAATACCAGAGCAAAAACTGAATCTTTTTTGTGGACTGACAACAAGGCGGAACTTCTACTTTGTTTTACATGAAACTACTGTTGACTGGGAGACATGTCCGTCCAAATACAAGGACATAATGGACAATTTCAGGCCCAGTATCCAGTGAGGGAAGGCTGGGAAGGGTTTCCTTATAATGTTCAAAACATTTCAGACTGTATTCTTTATTTATGTCAGTCTTTTAAAACATATGACACCATAGTTTTAAAGAAGGGCTCCTAAACAGTATTTCTGTGTGGATGCAAAGCTGAAACAACTTTCACAAAATGCCATTTCCATGTGAAAATTAATCACTTCAGTACTTTTACAGAATAAAGGTGAGTTGAGGTGTTTTTAATTGACATATTTTGCAGGAAGTTTTACCAACTGTATGTAGAATATGTATTCATGGGCACTGGACCATGTAAATAACATGTTTTATAAGTGATTCTTCTTCTTCTTCTCTCAGCTGTTACCTTTTCAGGTGGCTCCACAGCGAGTCCTCCTCCATCTAACTCTGTCTTCTGTGTCCTCTGTCCAACTCCCCCCATGTCCTCTCTAACTGCATCCATATCTGTCCTCTTTGTCTCTAACATCCTTCTGTCCCTCCTCTTCACATGTCTAAACCATCTCAGTCTTTATCTCCCAGTCCTTCAACCTGTGCTGGACCTCTGAGGACCTCAGTCCTAATCCTGTCCATCCTCGTCCCTCCCAAGGACAACCTCAACATCTTCAGCTCTGACACTTCCTGTTCTGTCTCCAAACCATCCAACATGGCTGCTCTAACCACTGTCTGTAAACTTGTGATAAACCCTTTTATATTAATAATCTTCACACTAACTGGGTGGGTAAAGAATTGAAAATTTTCATTGTAACTGATAAAAGAGCCACACTCAGAGTTAGTTTGCAAGTTATTAGTTCTTTGACGTTCAATCAGAGAATTCAGGAAATACTGATTTTTAAATGTTTTATGATCCTGAAGATGACCAGAAGCTGAAACACATTGGTCAATGAATAAAGTTGTTTAGATCCATTAAGGAAGTTGTCTTCTCTCAATACTATAAGTGCTGCTGGATCTTTTACCTGAAACTGTCACCTTAATGATAATATTCTTCCCCAGAAGTAACAAACTTTCTTTTCTATCAAAAGGCACATCTCACCATCTGCGGGTCATTTGATCGACTGACCCAGCCGGAGATCAGCTTCAGAGTTTCTCGTTTCACTGTTCTCATACTCCGGATCAGAGGCTGTTTTGTCACCATCTCACCTGCAACACAAAGGAAGACCATTTTATTCTTCTTCATGACAGACAGTGTACACTACCAACTGTCTGCTTCATTAAATACCAGCTGACTTTTTTCAGCCAGCAGACAGAATTTACCTGAAGTTTATTTCTCTGCCTGACCTGAGAAATGCTTTCTCATCTTGCTTTTTTTCCTTTAACATTCAGCTATTACGTTACAGGTAAAAATCTCATGTTTCTGCATTAACAGTGTTGAGCTGTAGAGTAAAAGCTTTCTGACAGTCTGCCACCCAACAGTTTAATTCACATTTAATACACTAAACAGATGCAACAGAATAACAGTATTTGATTTTATAATATAGACAGCATTTTGCATTCTGTTAATTAAACTTCTTTAGAACTTGGAATCAAGCCTAATAAAAACAAGCCTGATGGAGCTGGAAAATGGAGGCTCTGTCCTTTGGACCACGAGAAGCTGCCGAGCTTCATGGAAGAGCGGCAGGAAAAAGACTTTAATCAGGCTTTCTGCCGAAATCAGCCAATCAAATTTTATGCTTTTTAATGCCATGTTTTCACATATTAAATGCCATCAACAGAGAATGCATATAGAAGATAAAATAATGTGTTTTAGTTTGAAACTTTTTTTTCCAACTCTAACTGGAGCATCGCAGAAAAAAAGATCCATGAACGGTGCTGCCAGATGTATGATAACTATCGTATTTCTACAACAACTTTGCCCTCTGTACCATCAATAATTTAAAAAATCCCAATAATTGACAGAAGAAACTTTATTTAGGGCAACCGTCTTGGGACCAGAAAGTAGCAGGTTCAATTCCCAATTCCCTGCGATGCCCAAATGTCACAGTGTCCTCGAGCAAGGCACATACTCCCTAACTGCTCCCCAGGTGTTTAACCAGCTGCTCCACCTGCGTGGATCTCGCATGTGATTGGTCAAATGCAGAGAACAAATTTAGTCATTGTATGGGTCATGCAATGACGACAACATGTTTCATTTTATTTATTAGAATTTTTTAAATGCCACTGAGTTTCAAATTTAATGCTTATTAATGCCATTTAAGGCCTTAGCAAACGTAGTTAGCAAAATTCATTTAATGACTTTTAATGGTTTTTAACCCCTTAGTTCCTAGGCCTATTGGACGGATCTTGTTGGCAGCGCTGCCCCGGTACAGAGGCCGCCTCACAGCAACCCTGTGAAAGAAAATGAGGCGGACTGATTGGAATTTACCAAAAGGCACATTGGAGACATTCCTCCACAAACATAAGGAGGAAGATGTGGTGGTCAAATGACACAAACCCAACACCTCAACCTGAGAACACCAACCGCTATTATAGCATGGTGGTGGTCGCATCATGCTTTGGTGATGTTTTTCATCAACAGGGGCTGGAAAATTTGTTAGATTGAAGGAAAGATGGATAGAAGAAAATATAGAGAAATAGTGAGTGCAGCATTAAGATGTGCTGTGTTTCCCTCACTGCAGTCGCACTCCTGAACATCCATTTTCTTTACTCGCTTCTCCATGCCGGGTTGCAGCGAGCTGCTGTCTGTCTCCAGCAGTCACATTCAGAACAGCTTTAGCAAAAATACTATGACTACACAGCTGGAATGGCACCACAAGTAGCTGTGGGAAGTACATTCTTTTTACAAGAAGTAACTACACAGTTTTAACCGTTTTAAGGTCAAGAAAGGCCAGCGGAAAAGTTTTTTATTGATTCAAAGAGATATGTTGTGATTTTTTGGATATTAATGTATTAATTTATTAGCTGTTATTATGCACTGGTGTGTAAATAATTTAAAGCTACTAAAAATAAGACAGACATTGGCTACAGACATAATCCAACCTACAGCGCTTACCGTTTGTTTGAATAGCAGCAGAAATGTTCTCGCTGAGGCACTTATAGACATTGAGCATGTCCAGGTAAATCCGTCCCAACTGGATAACAAAAGGGTGTCCCACAGCTTTGCAGGCTCTGACGTTAGTTTTTAAGATGCTGCCGAGTTGTTTTACAGTTTCTGGGTCCTTCAAGATGTCAACGTTCTAAAGCAACGTAGAGGAACATTTACCGAATAGCAGTTGTTTGTTGAAAATATAAAAACGTAGTAGTATGTTGATGTCTTACCTTGGTGGCCTGCTGGATGATGCTGTCCCACACTTGATTAGGGAGCAGCATATATTTTTCTATTAGGTGCTCCTGGACAGCCTGGTCTGTCTGGGCCCCGATCATATAACCCACTGCCTCATAGAACGTGTGCACCTGTGCAAAAACATCACATCAAATCAACCAAAGTGTGTGAGAAACATTGAGCCTCTCAGTGCTCTCCTCACGTCTGATGAATTTATTGTGATTTAAACACTATTCAATGTGTGTTTTCTGACCTGCTGAGGCTGGAGGTCACAGATGATTGTGTTGATGTTGTTCAATATCTCATCGATGAAAGGCATCACTTCCCCAACCTGCACCTGGATAAAGTGACGTCTGCACTTCTGGGCTATCTTAATGAAGGTGTCACAAGCCATGTCCTGAACTCCATCATGAGTCTCTGAAGAAGGAATTCAAAAACAATCTCTTTTGAGTCAGTGTAACAAATTTGATTTGCCAATAAATGTAAGACTGGAGCTGTTTGAAGGAAAAGTTACGGGCAATAAAGAAATGTGTTATTCTTTAAAAAATGCATTTGAAATTTCTCAAAGGGATGGACTGGTCATCTTAAAGTGCTTTTTTTTTTTGTCAAATAGTTATACTAGGATTGGGTGACTGGATGAATATATTGACCGTCAGTGTTTAGAGTCCGTCATCTGGTAGATTTTTTTTAAAACAATATTTTCTGCTTTATTTTAGCTAATGTGATCTTCCCTTTAAAACGTTTTGATCTGTAAATGAGTGTACCATTCAAATCCAATACAAATCTAAACATGTAAACGCCCTGATTGTGTGCCATCCACCTCATTTTTTTTCCAGCAAGCAATGCCTTTAACTTTCTGTCATATGTCGGTCCAGTCTAATGTCCAACACCTGGCAGCAGCTGTTGGACAATTTAGCATTACCAAAACAAATTAGCATGAAGCATGCATATCATGCTGTTGGTGCCGAGGAGTGGAGTAAAACTTCGACTGGACTCCCTGATCAGGCGGATGATGCCTTCAGCAAAAACACTTTATTCTCAGCACGCATACATTCACTTAGCAACACTGATGTTGTTCGGTTGAGAAAACGGTGATAAACTAAACAAACATGCAAATATGTAGTGGTTTAATATTAGCTGATGTAGTGGTTTTTTTCAGTATGTTGTTTAGGAGAAAGAGTTGTGTTTTTTTAAAAAAGGGCTCTTCCTTGGACGAAGACTTCTGCCCTTTTCTCCATACTGATGCCTCGGATGATAAGGTACCAAAAGAACAGAACATTGCTTCATAAATGACCAAACTATCTCTTTAAGTATACTTTAAAAGTTAAAATGTAAACTTGAAATAATATGGCGTATGGGGAACTTGGATAGTTCTTGTTCTGTATTGTGATTAAAAAGAGAATGGTTGGTCAATGGGCAGGATTTCTGACCAGCAACAAAAACGAAGGTGTAGAACGTCTGATCGTTTTGGGAACTATATAATAATTAAGTTTATGCCACCTCGGATCATGTCTGTTAAACTTTACACAAATGTTGATGTTCTGCTTTCTGTTTGGAACAGAAAATGATGTCAATTGGTTTAAAAACTGAAACAGACACTCAGTTTATACAGAAGTGGAGAACTGAACTACAGGAGATATCTGCTGATGATCTTCATGTTGAGTTAAAAAATAGTTCAAGTATTTTTTTGCAAGACCAAGAGACAGAGAAGCAACACATGATCTGATGTGATGTTATCTAACTGCAGAATTTCTCTGATTATTGGGAGATTTGGGGGGTTAGACAGAAAAAAAAGAATTTTTGATTTGTGTGAGGGTAATTGTGTTCAGGACAGATTTTCAGAGGGTCATGAGTTAGCAAATAAATAAACAAATCAAAAAATCAATCACGTATTGTTTTCCAGCTGAACAACGACATAAAAATTATTTACCGTGCATGAATTCAAAGAGTTTGTTGACAACAGTTTTGAGGAACTTCCAGTGAGCGCGGAGAAAACGTGGATACTGGCCAACGATGTACATGATGTTTGAGGCAATGATGGCCTTGTTGTCCTTTCCTCGTTTCTGTTCACACAGACCCAGCAAATCCTTCAAATAAACAACAAACAGCATTAGATATAAGTATAACTACCCTTACTGGAACAGCAGCACTACAGCACTACAAACTCTGCTCAAAGTTGTAAATAAGAAGCAAGTTTTTTATTTTTTCATTTTTGTTAACTTCTGCATTTCCACTGCAACTTTTCAGCTGTAGAAGGACAACTTTTTGTTCATACCTTAATGACAGTAACAAGAAACCTCTTCTCATCCTCCTCATGCATCGCCCCACTGATAGATCCAATAGCCCAGCACAATGTATTGAGATTTTTCCAGGACCACTCGGTACCATTGACCTGGTTGTGAAGCTTCTCTGTCATTATGCGTTCTGTGTCTGCATAGTCCAAATGAGTCAGATACACTGCAGAGTGATAAGACAGTCATATGATCAGCCAGTGGACAAGATCAGCTCACAGAGTTAAAGAAAAACAGATAAATACACAAACATGAGAGGCAGAAAAAGTGCACAATTAAAGAGTGAAATGATGATGATCTGCTACTGTTATCAATAAATATTTCAATCTTTTTTTCCCTATATCAATTATTTATGATTTAAACAGTTTACTGTATTTAATCTGTCCAGAAAGACAGGATTAGTCTTGAATTTCTAAACCATCTAAAATGAATTTCTTTGGAAGAAGAACAGACGCTCAATGCTAACACCAAATTCCCCTAAAATGTTTAAACATTACAGTGATGATAAAAAATATTTTGTAGGATTAATCAATAAAAATATGCAGCTGCAGCTATTACAATTCCAAGTTGTCTTTTATTTCCTTCAGACATTTTATCCATCCAGCTGTGACAAACTCCAGACATATTCAGAGTTTATCAGAAGAAAATGAAAATAACTTCAGAACATATCAACCAGGTCAGTCAGGCTGTTAAATCCCTCTACGAGGCTTTTAGGTGATAACTAAACACAGTGTATTGCTTTTCTCTTTTTTTGTTTTTTTATTTATTTTTGGACTTTAGTCACCAGATTTCAGTACAAACAAACCTAATAATAAACTCTGTGTGAGTGAAATGCAGGCCTCATTAATACACCTTTGATTGTCTTGTTCTTAAGTTGACCATAAAACAGGCCAGGATGCTGCATCCAACCAAACAGTAACTCTGTCCATGAGGACGACTGCAGAGGACTCATTATTTGGTCGTACCGAGGGTTTCTCTCATGTTCTTGTAAAGATTGATGGAATCTGTGTCCTTCATGAACTCTCTGACAACTTCCCCCTGGTCATTTTCCACCACCAGGACTTCCTCTGGTTTGGCCATTCGACTAACCATGAGCAGACGCACCTGTGGCAACAGACAACCTGTTAGCACATTCACACAAAACACCCATCCTATTCCTTAGACGTTTCAAACTCTCAGACATTGCTGACTACTGGCAGCAGACTGTCCATCTTTTATGGATCGCTCATCTGATATGATTTTAAAAAGCTATTATCGAGATCTACAGAAAATGGAAAGGAAAAAAAGTCTGGAAACAAAAGTGCCTTTTGTTTTTCTATACTTATCCAGAGTTGGAAAAAAATAAGTAAAACAGATTATTTTTTCATACTTTAGGACTGGGTAAGAACTCTGTAATTTACTCATGGTTATATTCACGTGCCACACACCTATGGAACGTAAAATACATCAGAGAATATTTTTATTACTTAACCGGCTGCTGATTTTCAGGAACAGTGTAACAATAGTTAAAATCCATCTGTTTATAAATGGTGTCATCTGATTCTAATATTACTGGAACAAATCCACTGATGTCAACATCTCAAAACACATCCTCTGTTTTTTTTAATATAAATCACTGAAGCCTTGTTGAGTCGTACCTTGGAGAGAACAGGAAGATACAGCTGTCTACGTGGTGGAACATCAAAGTGCTGGTTCCCAGAAAGCAGAGGGGACGTCGATGTGGAAAATGGACTTTCTCTGTAGAGTTCAGCAGCCAAGTAGTTCCAATACTCCAGACAAATTTTGAAGATCTCAGTCTCTTCGACCTCTGACACCAGGAGCATGTAGTGGAGGGCCTGAAATGGCACCAAGGGAACAATAATACAACAGGAGCAGCAACTAATATTGTTCTGACATGTCATAAAGTGAGACAATGTATGTGTGTGAACCTAAAAATCTATTTTCCTACCTCCATTGATGTCTCTCTGAGGTTGAGGCGCTTCTCGATAAGCTGCCCATGCTCTTTAAGGAAAGTACAGAGGAACAGACTTAGGTTCTGAATGAAGTTCTGTTCGTCATCTTTCCCGTTGGCATAGGCCAGACGAATGTTGGTGTTCAGAGGCAGCATCTGAACAGAAAAGATTCAAGTTCAAATTTTCCCTCAGGACCCTAGACAGAGTTGTTTTATCTGAATAACCATAACCAACCTGTTTAAGCTGACACATAGTCAGCGTGAAGAGGGTCACAAACTGCTCTTCATACTGGCTCACACTCACTCCAGCAATCTCCGTCAGGCACTTCAGCGTCACGTTTCGAAACATCGGTACATTCAAGAACTAGGAGAGCCCAGAAAGGTATTCAGGTATTTCATTTGGGTTTGTTCCAAATCAGCAATCACATTAAAAAAGGCAGGCTGTATGTCCACACCTTATACACCAAGGTGCTGATGAGCTTGGTTTCAAAAATATACCCCAGTGGGATCCAGTTCAGAAAACGTAGAAGGGTCTCCAAGGTGGCGTAAACCAAAGGGGCATTCTGAGAATTTTCCTGAAGTGAAACCAAACATGAGGATGTGAAAAACACACGTGCACAGAGATGATCAAAAATTGTATATCAATGCTGGAAAAAAACAGATGGAAAATGACATACCATCACAAACTGACACAGCTGGAATATCTGTGAAAATTCATTGCACATGCTGGAAAGAACAGATTAAAGAACATTAACCTTTGAGACATCTGCAAAAACAATAAAGATTTAAATCAACCTTTTTTGAAAATATGTGCAGCAAATCTTAAACAACTAAATATTTTTGACTCATTTCTTACAATCATCAAACGTTAATCACAGATCAATGAGTTTCTGATCTTTTTTCCTTCAAATGGATAATGGATAATATTTAATATAAGAAGATTTTATGAGTTACTTTTAGAAAAAAAAAATCAAAAGTTGAAAAATTTATTTTATAATTGCAAATCTTGACCTCAGTTTTCAGGGTGTGTGTCGAATGATGACATTTAAAAATTATTTGCAAAAGTCACAACACATTGAGGCCAGCCGTGCTTAGTGATGATGCAGCTTTCTCACCTGTCTTTCAGGTGCTTCGCTTTGACCTGGGTCATCTGGCCACTGGAGAAATCAAAGACCTCCTCACTAAGCAGTTTTAAAATGACCATGTTGTTCTGACAAAGGCTCTCGCTGGTTCGACTCGCTCCGACAATGTCGCTGATGAATGTGGGCCAGTGCTTGGGCCACTCCTGCTTCAGGATCTTTATAAGCAAAGGAGCACAAATAGGTTTCTGTTAGGTTATCAAAGGCTAAATTATGAGGAATGTATGATTTTAAAATTAACCTGTGACCCCTGCTAAAACTGTGTGTGAACAAGTGACCCTTCTTCTTATTTCTAGTCCAACACAGGCCCTAAAGAATCCCATAATAAACAAAAAAGTATTTTTGTTTGTATGTGAGTATGTATATAAAGACACCCATCTCGCCCTATTCTTTCCACATGGACTATTCCACTTTCACTCCAAGCTCAGGTCCTCTACCAGAGGCCTGGGATCTTCAGGGTTCTGTTCGGTATCTTAGCCATTCCTTGGACTGAGCTCTTCTGGACAGAGATCTCTGAGGTGGTCCCTGGGATCTGTTGGAGCATCTCTTCCAGTTTGAGGGTCACATGATGACCACTGGCACCACTGAGGCCTTGACTCTGTTTCCTCTTTCAGCTCTTGGTGTTTCTCCAGCTTCTCCTGATGTTACGGTCTCTTGGGACTGCTACATCTATCACCATTGCTTTCTTCTTTAGATTAACTAGTTACCAGCTGCGACAGAGCTAACCAACATTAGCAGTGTCAGGCACTGATGTGTGACTAATTTTCACAAAGCCTTGTTTTAACTTACAATACAAATATGTTTTAAACTCACCACCACAGGCTGCAAGTCTAAGTCTCTCTGAGCTAACACAGCTAACAGCAGAATGAAGCAGCTTCCTTAAAGAAAGTTTCTGAAAGTCACATGCAAAAGTGGCGAGGCTACATGAATCGTCAGCGAAGTGTTGCTTGGTCACAGCATTTCCCTGGTGGTGTTAAAGCAAACATGTAGGTCCTTTTAACTGCTCCATGGTGGGACTAGCAGTCTATAACCGTTTGATCCAAAAACATCTAATCTGGATGTTTTCATTTAAACCTTTGTGGTCTTTATCTCTGTGCCTTAAAACGTTCCTTACATGCAACCCCACAGGCCAGACATACTTTAAAGGCTAGATCCAGTTAACGCTGTCAATTTAAAAGCTGTGGTTGTCACAACTCTTACAACTGGGGTGATGACGCTTTTTGTGGACTGTGCTAATATAAACCTTCTCACAGCTGCTTCTCATCCTCTATGACAAACATATTCAAGCTCACAGTGTGAATGACAAATCATGAGTAATATTAGGTAAGATAAGTTTGAGGTCTAAATAAAACAAAACATGGCATTCAAACTACAGATGTAAACAACTTTTTGAATATTATAGTGAGTTTGCAATGCTAAGGTTGGTGCAAATGTACAAATATATAAAGTTCAAGTTAAAGAAGAAATGCTGAAGGGAAAAAAAACAATCTATTGCAGTGGTCAGAGTTAGCTAACCCTAGCTCTGACATATAGCAGCTAAGGCCTTAAACAATGAAGACTGCTGACGTGACTGGGTTAGAGTCAAAGTCTTTAGGGTTAGACCAGAGGTCCCCAATGCCCGGGCCGCGGACCGGTACCGGTCCCTGGGTCATTTGGTACCGGGCCGCAGGGAAAGAATAATTAACTTACAGTATTTCCTTTTTTTTTTTTTTTCGGAGTCTTAACGACATTTATTTTGAAAACTGACTGGATTCCCTCCACTACTTCCATCTATGACTCACTCTCGATGCGTGTCAAAACGCTTATCGAGGTCACGTGATACGTTACCGCTAAAAACAAACTCATAAGCAGCAAAATGAGTAAAAAAACAAACGTGTCTGGAAGCCCTAGATGGACCGTCTGGTTGCTGAGAAACAGGCTCAGGGCTCCACTGATTCAGCGTTATGGTGAGTTGTATTCTTTGTGCACTTTATATTTGTGATGCATCTTATTTTAAAGGGCGTGTTTAAACATCGCCATATTGACCAGAGAACATTAAGGGGAGGAGAGGCTGTTATTCATGTTGATAACACAATACCAGGACACAAGGACACGTTGGATTTATGTTGTTTTAAAAAATACCCCCGTTTTCAAGCCGCTCGTATCATTTTATTTTGTTGTATTTATCTGCCACACCTTTAAAGGCCGGTCCGTGAAAATATTGTCTGATAATGAACCGGTCCGTGGAGCTAAAAGGGTTAGGGGACCACCGGGTTAGAGACAAACAGCCTTTAAGGTTAGAGACAAACAGTCAGAGCCAGCTGATGAAACTCACCTGAACAAGGATCATGTTCAACTTTCCAATGTACACTTTTTCTTTCTAAAGCATGGAGATAGACAAGAAAAAACATTACTAATTGTTTCACCATCTGAGATATAGAACTTATTTGATCAAGTGATTAACTTCTCATACTGAACATAAATTTGAAATAATCTAACAAAACTAGAAAACCACCAAACTAAAGACTGTTATTGTCACAAATTCCAAAACAGTAAACCGTTTATTGTAAGATTTTGTATTTTGTAATAAATACACAAAGTATGATGTTGTCATTGGATCATTTCACTGAAAATTGTGGAATTTGGTAAGATGTGGATGTTATCTAACAAAGCTGTGTTTTCCCTGACAAGCTAGGTGTTTTTAACTTAAAATAATGTTTGCAATAAACGAGAATAACTAGGCAGTAGTCTCTACCGTATTTTGGCTGCTGCAGCCCCCTGTCTGTGTGATGTGACCTGTTTAGGTGGGTCGCAGGTCTCCCCTACACAAACAGCCATGGTGAAGAGATCAGCTGAAACACTACAGTCATCAAAAAATTACCACATTCCAAGTAAAGTGCTAAAATTAGAGAACATTATTCAGAAGATTTCTGTGAATTGGAAGAACTGTTTTCTAAGTTTTGTCAAAACACATTTAACTGAATTGACTGTAACAGCAACAATTTGATAAATGTGACAACCCCATACAATCAATCAAATACCAAGAAGTGAGACGATCACTTCAGAAAACTCTTCCATATTCAAACAGCATCAGAAGAAGCAAAAGAAGAGTTTATTAAAAACTCTGTAGCCGTGTACGCAAAATCCAATAAGGATCTAGAAAAACCTGACCAACCAACGACCATTTTAGGTGAAGGGTTAAACACCCTTCCTTTGGTCAGGGCAACACTGACTCGAGTCTGAGGTTTGGATCTGTCGGTGGAGGAAAGAGGACGTCTGATAGACGTTGAAATTTCGGCCACCAAGTTTTGGGTGAACACTACTTGTGTGCTGCTGAGTAAAGATGAATGTCGTGGACATTATGAACATATTTTATTGATTCAACAGCAGTCCTTGCTGATTTAACACCCTTTTACCAGTTTTCAACACATCAGGTTTAAACCATGAGGAGGACAGCAGTCCTGACACCTGGAACAATGTTCCTGTTTACAGATCCTCTGGAAAGATTTTCTTCTTAACAATTTTTATCTGTCAGCATGCAGTCCTGATTATTAGAGGCTGGCTGTGTGAAGTTATGCTATCAGAATATGCGTCTCCAGCTTTGCTGTGCTGTGAGAAATACATTTCAATAAAAAAAACTCAGGCTGGAGGAGGAGGTCTGTACCTCCCTGCCAGAATCACTTTGAGTTTGCAGAGAATCATTCTCTATGTGACCAATAGTATTATGGACATAGTTCACCACATTATACAGATAGAATAGGATGAAAAACTTTGGTAAAAAGGAACACTGATCAGTTATAGTATTTTCTGTGTTAAAAGCATTGCTCAATGTGCTTGGTTGGCTGATTCCTGGTTAGGCTTATTGTTTTAAGTTTATCCTTTCCTGACCGTCTCTTCTGCTGAAGAGCACTGACAGGATGGAGTGGACCCCAGGGTTTGGTTTCTTTAAGGACTTGGGGTAGTTATGACAGAGTTAAAGTCTGAAACATCTAGTTTCTGGAAGAGGTCAAAGTATTGAAGTGGATTCAGATTTTGGCACCAAATCATCCTCAAAGGGCTGTTAGTGGTCAGTGTACAAATCTCCTGGTGATAAATGGACAGGTAACAGAGGACTGAGCATGAGGCCACAGCTTTAAACATATCTGGACCTCAGTCCTGGTTTTGGGGAACAATCTGATGCTCACAGCTGATCATTTCATATTTTTAAATCTGGAAATTCAAAGATTTGGTTTATTTCAAAAGTTATTGTTTTATTTCAAGTCTGTGCTATATAACAAGTAAAGTTTGTTCTTACAATGTTAGATTTTACAAGTTAAAAATGAAAGTTGTTGACTGTTAGTCTGTAAATAAAAGCACTTTGAACCACCTTGTTGCTGAAAAGTGCCATATTAATAAATTTGACTTGACTTTGACTTAAATGTTTTCAGTTAGTGAAAAATCTTTGGTGCTTATTTTTAATTTTGATTCTTTATAATAGTTTTGTTTTGTGAGTTAGTAAGAAGAAAATAAAAAGCAGTTTAAATAAAACCAATTTCTCTGTGGTGTAATTTTGGGACAGAGCTCATTTCTTAAACAAATTAAAGGCCAAGCATTCGTTGAAGAAATTAATATCACCCACTGCCTGTCATGCCAGTTTTAGACTAAGATAATCTTATGTAAATGTAGAAATAAAATATTTAACATATTAATAGCCGTTTTAGTTGAACCTAGAAAATACTTTTAAGCATGACCTCATGCAATATGTTCGTGCTTGGAGTATGTGCCTTTTGGCAGTGGGCGATAAATTTCAGCTTCTAGTCTCAAACAATTACCACAAAATTAATTTACATCAATTTCAGAGTTTACTCACCTCCACATTTGTAGAATCTGATGAAGTCTTGATAATGAGTCCAACAACATACTTTTTAATACCTGGGAAGTACAAAATGTTACCATGAGTAAAATGTTTGCATTCACAAACACAATGTTTATGTTAAGATATCCTGACATGACGAGTTGCCTGGAGCACATTACTCACTAACCCTCCCATTCAGCTGTAATTGAGTAACTAACCATCTTCACCCACCTCTGTACACTAAAAACACAAATGCTTCTATTGTTGCAAAGTCAGTTGGTAAACCATGGATGTGGGCTGCAACTGCTACTGAACTTGTACAGGGCAAAACGTTTGGGTCGGTTCAGTTGAAGTTACACTTCCTGTGAGCAGAGCATTTTTAAAAAACAAAACATTATTTTCAGCTCCTCAAATCTGCGTTTCATCTGTAGCTGTAATGAATGTTATGTGCTGGAGTGTGGTGAGAGGAGCTGAAAACGAGGCAATACTCTGACACAAGGGGGAAAAGACATACTTGCCAGTCGCCCTGCACTGGGTTTGCCACTTGAACAAAATTCAGGCATCTACGGTCAGAAGCAGGTAAGTCTCAGGTCAATGGGGAAAAATCCATTTTTATCAGAATGAGAAAAGAATGGAGGGAGGCAGAATCACCTGATTTCAATATGATTTATAATTGGATTTCATTATCATTGTTTTTTTCTGAAAAAATAAATTGAGGACAATTTTTAGACACGCATGTTCCGAAACGCTTACAAATAATCACATTAGTTTTGATTTAAAGTGAAACTTCAGATCTTTTGAAGTGGGATTATGTGGAAGAATTGTGCAGAATATTGTTTTTGTTGTAGATAACTCTACAACAACAGTTTATAGAAACAGAATTTAATTTTGACAGGATGGATGAGCTAATGGCTGGTCTGAACACAGCCAAGAACAAAGTAGAGCATGGCTGTCTTAAAAAAACTCTAATCTCAAAATATTGACATCACATGAATATCATGTAGTCAAACACTTCCACACAGCCTTCCAGGGACCAATTTCTCTGACCTAAAACTTAAACAACTTGTTTTTAGCGTTTTAGTCAATAAATGCTGAATTGGGGTGATTTAGGGGAGGAGTTGCCGTCCTGGGTTCATGACGTTCGCTGTGCCTCGCCGACTCCAACAGAGTGCTGAAGAACCAAAAACTTGGTTCCCTTCCCGTTGTTTATTAGTGGAAATGGAAGAAGAAACCATTTTTGGATACGGAGAAATGCTGAAAGACTTCACAGTAGTAATGGATATACAACCATACCAGTATGAACTCTGAGGACGTCACACAATGGGGGTGGGGGGGTGGGGGTTCACGGAAAAAGCCAAAAACACCCAACTGTTGTTATGATTTTCTTTCAACTGATGTTGGCTTCAAAACACTTTTCAGTTCTGAATCGGGTGGAAGTGCCCTTTAGGTTTCACTACAAGTGCTACAGCTAGCTGCAGCTGCCACTATTAGTGCGTACAAATAATCCTAACATATAAATACATGTGTAACTGTTGACAATTAAAGACTTATCAAGCAGCATTCATAAGAACCATTATAAACTCTTTGAGATTTAGGTCATTTCAGAAGACAGCAATTCACTTTGATCTTTGGCGTTCAAACTAGCCTTTAGCTCATCAGTCCTGTCTGAATTAAACTATCTTTCTCCAAACTGAGGTCATTTAAACACCTATGTTCAATAGGTAAGATATCAATTAATAGGTCATGTTTTCACAGAACCCCCATTTCAAAATGGCTGAAATACCCTTTTAAACTGTAGGCGCTAACTCAGCAAACTGAGGAGATGTTGATAAGCAGAATTGGCAATTATGCAACAATTAAGCTCTGGATATTTAACCATTTGCAGTTTGCCTTTACATAAAACTGTAGCAACACAGAACATAGTATTTTATATCCATCTATTTAGAACAGACTGCAGAATCTGTCAAACATGTCAGCTTTGAGAATCAAAGAGCACAGATTGCTTTTAAAGTCTCAGTTAAAACCAGAAAATATCAAAACTTGTCAGGTTTTAATGGAGATAAAAATCAAAGGTAGACTGTGGCAGCATTTCTAAGAACTAACCCATTCCTCACTTTCCAACAACCACAACGACACAAAAGGGCTCAAAGCAACACCTAACATTTCCCACAGGGATCACTTTTAAATTAAGAGAAAAGTTAAAATTACACACAAAACCTTTAGCTTTTATTTATGGAATTCAAACAGCAATAACGACTCAACATTTTCTAAACAAATGTCCATCAGAAAGCACTAAAATAAAACTAAAGAAATAGACATGCTGAAGTGTTTTAGCTGTTTTTCTCTAAATTAACCAGTGAAATGCAGAATTCTGCTTCTTTGCAAAAGTGAGTGAAAGTCAGTTCAGCAGAAAAATCAGAGACATTGGTCACCACACATCACAAGATTTTAAAACTAACTAACTAAACAAACTCACTGACACTATAAAATAAAGTTTTACCTTCACACTGATCCCTGGGAAGGATCTTCCATCTGGTTTTGATAACTGTTTCCAATATCTGGAGAGCGTAGTACTGCAAAACCCGGACAGAGATAACATTAGAATACAGATTATATATCAGTGTGTACTTTTACCACGAATCAACAACCAGCCTGATGTTACTCGTTTCTAAATTTAATTAGACGCAACCACAGCTTTCATACAGAATTTATATTAGGCATCAGCTTTTTTTTAACTTCTTACTGCCAAACCAATTAACAAGTTAACCAACTCATTAACCAGGCTTTGCTCCAAACCCACAAAGGGCATAAAGAGTTTGATTTGATCAAATATACTGTGGTATTTAGATTATGAGCATGTGATATAAAATCTGGACAGAATAGCAGCCATACTGACTCCTGGCAGCAAAGTCTGAAGAAGTTCTGTTTGTTGAGCTCAAACATGCAGCAGACTCAGGGTGAACTCCTGTTATTCATTGATGAGGGAAACTAGTTGACAAAAAGGTCACACCGCATCACTGAGACTGTAGAAATAAAAAAGCAATAGTTCAGATCTTTTTAAGTGGATTCTGTAGAAAAGGCTCTTAGACCTCTATATCAGAAAACCCAAACAGCTTCTCCACAGAGGCATGGCTCAACCCAGGAGAGCAGCTCTTCAGGACTCAGCTGAGCTCCTACACCTCCTCTGGAGGACCAACATGTTCAGATGTTGGACAGAGAAGACAGGTGGTTTGAGAGGTGGGTGAAGGAAGACATTTATGTCAAAAAGAGAGAAACCAACTTTAAACAGAGGAGGAGGAGGTCTCTGATTTCAGCTTTCTAAAACCTTCAATGGAGCATTTAAGCCTGATCCCCAGTCAGTTTTACTCTGATCAACACCTTTGTGCATGTGAACCAAACATCTCTGTGAGTCAGGAAAACAGAGACTCTAATGACCCTTGGGGGGGGTAAATCTGCAAGTGAATCTAGTTTACAGAACCAAAGATTTAAAAGCTTGGAATTCCACAATCTCCAGTTTAGAATTGAGAAAGCTCCCTGTAAGGAAAGCAAAATGTCTTCACAGAACTGTGCAATGGAAAAATTTAATGTTGTTCTTTTTAATAGTAAAATGTATAACAATAATTATGATTCTTGTCTGCACAAGTGAAGACTTCATGAATTTATTCTTCTTCTAACTGCTTTTTTTTGTATCAAGGTTTGAAATGTTCTATGTGGGACCTGAGGAAGACTCTGGTCCTCCCATACCCCCTTCTGCAGCGGACTCCCTGTTATTAGCAGATCTTAGTGAGAAACGAAGCTGCTCAGTAACTATGCAAATGTGTGTCTGAAAATTATGTAATGAAGCCTCCCTATAAAACTGTATGTTGTTTTTCTTTCGGGGCCCTTCTCCTGACAGTGAGTGGGGTCTTCAAACGCTCTTTTGCCATCGGAATAAATTTCTTTTTCAAAGACAAAGATCAATCTTTCTCTTGATTCTCTGAAACAGACATCTCACTACTTGTTGATTATTTTTTGCCGTTACACCAGACACACAAACCTGTGCACCGCCTGGATTGATTACAGGACAGCCTATGACTCGATGAATAATTATATTTAATAATGACGTGTGTATTGACTTTTAAAAACTCTTAAAGAAAATGTGGGGGTTTTTATGAGTGTTTGCTGGATTGATGCTAGCTTACTTTGGTGTTCATGTTTTGAGAGAACTCCAGGATGGTGTCCACCCTTGTCCATGCATCTGGGTGCTCTTTCAGGTGTGTTAACACCTCCTGAGCCATTCTTTGCTGCAACACAGATATAAACGGCAATTTAAACTTAACATTCACACTTTTAAACACAGATGACAAAAAACAACAGTAATTTCATTACATTTTTATCAGTGGAGCATTGTTCTAGGTTAGGTTTGTGTTAATGAGTGAGATAAAAAGCCACCAACATACCTGAGGTCCCACCCCATGGTACAGACAGTTCACCACATTATCCAACAGGTTGATATCTAATTTCTGGTTGAAGTCCAGCAGCTGCTGTGCAGTATGATCTGCTAACATTGTCATTACTGCTGGCATAGAGTTCTGCAACAAGGACAGCAGAGGGACGAATAATGAGTGGACATTCAATAGGCAAAGTCATGAGAAGTGTGTTCAAATAGCTAACCGTATCACAAACATCAGCTAGACCAACCAGTGAACTGTAATTATGAGAAGCTAAACTTAGAATGTCACATGCATGTCAACATTTATCTGTCAGATTTTTTAATTTCATATATTCTGAAAATGGCAACAAGCTCCTTTGGACAGCATTTTAGTTCTATTATAGACATACAAGAGAAATCAAATTATCAAATATCCAACTCTGTGCCTGACTATGTCATAAACCATCAAAACCCCAGTTTTAATGTAAAATCAACAGCTGACAGGAGCATTTAGCAGCTGCACTATTTTTAGAAAAAGGGGGGTCAATATTGTTCAGTAACCTGTTAAGCAAACCATTAAAAGGGAATGACACTTCCATATTTGAACATAAAGACTTCAGTTGGCTCAAATATTGCACAGTGTGTTCATGAGGCTTGTACAGTTTTAATAATCAGCCAATTTAATTTAGGACAACAATTTAAAGTGAAAGAGCCACGTGCTGCATCCACTAAAGCAGGTCATTTTGTTTACATCTGCCACGCAAGTTAAAACAGCAGTCATGGTAAGAACATTTATCAGTTAGACAGCTATTTTACTAGTTCTTGTATGATTAGCCAGCAGGCTGCCGTAAACACACGGGGCTAATGTTAGCATTCCGGCTAGCTGTTAGCATGCTGCTCCAGCGGGTCACCGATGGTCCTTCCCCGCTCACTACAGCCACTCCCCCCGAGCGAGGCACGATAAAAGGACGGTACTGCCTCGGTCTCATGGATTTAGTGAGACTGGAACAAACCAAGATCATCGTATTTACAGTTTGCCTAAAGTTGAGGCTTGTTACTGCTGCCTAACAACATGATTTACTTTAACAGCAGGTCACGAACACGAGTGATGCTGCTGTGGGAGAACCGAGGGCTGAATCGTAAAGCGCATGGATGTGTCGCACAATATTATTAAAATTTAGTTATGCATTTGCTCAGGTAAAGTTACACTTTTTCTGTTAACCTGGACTATAGGGTGATAAACGGCAACTAATAGCAGGTTATCCCACTGATAATGATAGTGCTGCAGCCTGAATTACCATGTTTTCAAAAAGCATCATAACACTAACTTTTAAATAACATCCTAACACCCGCAGAAAACTGCATTTAATTCACTGCACAAGTAAAATCAAGAAATGTTAACATCAGCAGGCATGTTTGTAGTTAGGGTTATGGAGTTACCTACCTAAAATCCAAGGCTCTGACTCAAAATAGTGGCGTTTGCCAAAAACAAAAGCTACAAGAAGACACAGGGACACTGCTGGACAGAAAATATTTCCTATGATTGCTTCTGAATCAGCGTTGACTATCTCCAGCTCCAGCAGCGATGTCTGGCTGCTCACAATCACATTAAACTACTACTATCACGGCAAAGCCTGCAATCTATCACTCCGGTCCATTTTACGAAATTAAGTAAACCTTGATTAACTAATTAAGTCGTTACTCTTAAGGATTTCTAGCGGGGCGGTATAAAGGTTGTGTGCCCGAGCCTGTCCTCTTTCAAACAACTAACTCGCAACCGGTTGAAACCGGTTCAGACTGGGAGATTCCATCTCGGTTTAGTTTTCAGCCGATGGCGCCGCGTAAAGTTTGGACTAAGGTTCCGCCCACACTAATCGCTGATTGGCTACGCTTACAGCGAAGACTTCCTGCCCTGTGTGCCATTCGCCGAATGGCCTGTCAATCTATTTCAATTCGCTCAAGCGCCCACGCGACTGTTCGCCTGAAGAGAAAAAGAGGGCAGACTCGCGTGTAAAGTGGACTTCTTCGTGATGGCGCTTTGCGAACTAAACGCGCACTCTTCGTTTATTATTAGACACTAGTCTTGTCCTCACGTGGAAGACGTGCGATCCATCGTGTGCAAAAGCAATCAGTTTCATAATTTTCATCCTAAGTAAAGACGTGTGTGCTACTTTTAAATATAATATGTTATAGAGTGGCCGCGCAGCGCTGATAACAGGGCTGGGATGATATGATGAAGCGTCAGTGCCATTCATTTGCCTGACGCTTGTAAGCTGGTAATTTTCCACCAGCCACGAGTGGGAGTGGTTACACGGCCATGAACGCACGGGGTTAGAAGCTTTAGGAGTGAAATGTAGTTTCTCTGAGTGAGTGACAGTGGGGCGAACAGGAGACAGCGAACATGTGGTGTCAGCAGGAGCAAAAACAAGAGCTGATGTGAGCAAACGGGCTGAATTTGACGATGTTTACAGCCGTAAACACAGCGCTGCTGTCAGCTGAGGATGCCAGCCTGACAGCGGCTTTTTTCCTGCTCCGCGGTCACGTGGTGCAGCGGATCTTAATGGAAAAATACTGGGATTTGGTGTGGAGCTGACAGAGCACAGTCCAGAAAAGTCACTCAGAAAGGGGTTTTAGAAGGCTGTTAACACTGTTTACTCAGCAACACTATCTTATGCTCATTGAATCTTTGTCTAGGTGACCCATAAAGATATTTACACATCACACAGAATATTTAGGTTTGTGTGGTTTAAAAATACTTCCTGAGTAATCTATCATCCTCGTCTTGTTTTGGAAGTGAATGCTATCATATTACCTTTAGGGGTTCTGGAAGTGCATTCAAACTGTAGCATGTTTCTGTCCACAAAAATGAGATAAAGGTTTAATATTTTCTTTTTAATTTAGTAGTTTCACTTTAATGTTTGCATACTGTTTTAGGAGTCGTAGTTGAGGAAAAGTTGCCTAAACAGACCGTTTCTATATGTTCATACAGGTGATAGGTCTATAAAAACAGTGTACTGTGCTAACTTTATCATTGACATGCATGCTTGGACACATTGTGATTTTTTTTTACCAATATTAGTTATGAAAACAAAAAATATCCAGGTTAAACTGCAACATCATTTCTGTTTTTGTCAAAAAATAATTTTTAAAAAGATGTTACAAACAGACTTTTTGAGACACGATTGCTTTTATAATACAGTACTTATTGAAAAATACCACACCATTTATTAACCTGCTGACAAAGCAGCATGTTGGGTAGGTACAGTTTGCATTGGGATGGCGTAACATCCTGCACTCGGGTCCAGGAGTGTGCACTAACTTTGACCATGTGACTGATAGGATAGGGTTGTTTCAGTCCAAATGTAACAAATAATGTCAGTGAATCTGCTTAATATAGTGAATTGCAGCTTTAACCAGCAAGTGATACTTGGAAATTTTGATGTCTCTGTTGAACATTTATGTTGTTAGATGTTAATAACACAGTACACTTAACTGGCTTTGACATATCATCTACAATTTAAGGTACCGGTAACTCCTGTTGACAAATGCTTAGAAGAAAACTCTCCCTTTGCTGCTCATGATCACTTCTGGGTCATACACTGACTGACTGAAAAAGAATGGGCCCAATTCAGTTCAATTTAATTTATTTATATAGTACCAATTCACAACAAAAGTCACCTCAGGGAACTACAAAAATAAAAAGCCAATTAGTAAAAGTTATCTGTTTAAAGACGCAGCAGATTTTGTTGAATCTTCACTTCATCACAATCTCCAACTTGTCACTTGCTTTAAGTTGCAGTCAATAAAAGGAAGTTCAACTCATGTTATCAACTCAACACTAAAAAAAAAGAAATTACAATGACAGAACAGAGTTCAGAGACCTTTCACATATTTCCTTCATGATTTTTTTTAACATGGTGAATGATAATAAATTCAATCTGAATATTTTAGTCCAAAAAAAAAAAAACCCAGAAAAAATACATTTCAAATTCAAATTTTTCATTTCAAAATGACTCTTTCTTTTAGTATGCTGATGGATTTTTTTGACAAACATACAGTTTTGAAAAAATAAATAAAAAATCACAACGTCTCAGTCAGACACGTTGGTTAAATAGTTTTTTTCTGGTTGGACCATCGTAAACCATTTACTTCTCAGTGCGCTACACTAGGAGGCTGACCTCTACAGCTCTTTTCTCATGGTCTCAACTCAGCCTGTACTCGAGTCGACCCGGCGTGAGTTCAGAGGCTTTCCATTGGGCTATTCTACCTGCTTCCAGCTCGGTTCTTAGAACTTACCGAGCCTTGGTTCCAGGCAACCTGCGCCGAACCAATGACCTCACATCAGCGGACTGCAGACCATTGGCTGGTCAGGGAGCCATGTCACTGGATGAGTCATGGCAGCAACTGCTTCGAAAACACTGTTTTCATCCGCCATTTTCTACAGCCACACCAACTTGCTTTTATCCATTTTTTGCAGCATAAGCCTTGTAAGCCTTTTATGGCTCACTTTTAACTTTTGTATAACTAACCACAGACCTAGCACCAGGCATACCGTGACCTCAGCGTCCTCCATTGTTGGGTATCAACAAGAAATGACATTGAAGAAGTGTTGAGCAGCCTTGCTATGACAATTCTTCCGACAGCGAGAAGGCACTCAGCTGTAAAATCACAGAGGCCGTATAAAATCGAGATAGGGCGAGGCTGGCCGCGCTACACTTGGCAATTGAAAAACAGCTAAGGACAAAGTTGATCACTTAGAATTCTGGAACCCCTCAAAGTTTTATTCTGCCATCCAGTGGACAAAAAAGGGACAATTCTCAATGAAGTTTAGTATCAATTCCTGTTTTATTTGTCCCAGAGTCATATAAAGTACATCTTAGAATGATGATAAATCTATCTACCTGAAATGGGGAAAAATGTAAGTGAATGACCCATCTCATACTCAAAGCCTGAACATATCTCTGTTTTAGGTTCTGAGAATTAGACAAGCTGAACTGCAGTCGTCCTGCTCTGTGTGTGACCACAGCTGGAACAACATGCAACGAGCTGAGCAGCAGAGGATGTAGCTGATGGTGAGCTGTGTGTCCACCAGGGTCAGCAGAGAATGGAGGGGGTAGGATGAGGAGGCCGTCTACAGCTGAGCTTAAAGCGGTGATCATGCTGCCAGATTAAAAATAATTAACTATCACAGAAGATTACATCTTGTCCTTTATCTGTGTTGATTTTCAGGTTTAATGTCGCCTCCTTTAAAGTTCAGGGACTCTTTATCTCTTCATGTACTTTAGCTTGTTTTGATCTGAGCATAGCGAATTTTAGATCTGCAGAACCAGAGAAAGAAAAAGTTATTCAGGAGAACATTTACACATGGATATAGGTGTGTGATGGTAAAGTACCTGGGGGCCTTCTCTGTACTCTGTTTGGCTTGAGAGGAACTCTTAAACTGTGCTTCCAGGCTCGCATAGATCCCCCCTGCAGGCTATAGCAGCAGACCACACACACACACACACACAGTCAAAACAATCAAGCATTGACAAACAATGATCACAGCTTTGTCAGCTTACCACCAAATAATTTCAGTCAAACTCACATTTCTCATATTCTTATTATAAAACCATAAAAGGTGATACAGCTTATAATCAGACCTCTTTAGTATCCTTGGAATTACACTCTTCATGGTCTCCAAACCTCATCTTGGTCAGGTAGCCAATGATCTCCACCATGCGACGCTGGTCTGCTTAGACGAACAAAAAGAAACAAAAAAACTGATCAACTTAAATGAATAAAAACTTTGCAGGTTTGCATCGAGTCATCCTTTACCCTCTTCTCTTTGAGCATCCTGGTTGTAGCGCATGGAGCGAGAGCTGTCCCACTTACTCTTCTGAATGCTTACTCTGTAAGACACGCACATACGCACACACACACACACACGCACACACACACACACACACACACACACCATTATCCAGTACTGACTGCAGCAGGCAAGCATCAGGTGATGTGACCTGGCCAGCAGGTACACAAGAACAGTTCTGGGTTCTGGTGAACTTACGTGAAAGGCGTGTTCTCCCGGTTCTGTGACTGTGAAGACAGAAATAATGCTGCTTTTATTGTTACAGTTTGTCAGATAAAAGTAAATTAAAACACTTAAGGTTCATTAAATAATGTTTCCTAATAAATAGAGTACACATTAAACTCCTAAAGTTAAAAAGAAATGGATGCTCTGCATCTGAAGGAACATTCAACAATAAAGAGCATCAGCCTAATGTCATGTGCTTAAAATACAAATATCTCACTGTCATTTGAAAAAACATGATCTCTCCATACATCTCCATCATCTCTCCTACAGGTGGATCGTTCTAATGACTGTTGGTTTCAAAGCAAAGGGTTGAATATATGTGCATGTGTAACATAGTTAAAATGGTTCAGGTTAAATCCTGCTAAAATGCACCATCTGCTGGTAAAAAGTTATATTGCCTTCACCTAGGAAGAGCGGGGTATTATGGGTAATCCTCAGAGCATCTGAGTGTGTTTATGAATCTTTGTGAACGGACATTTCTTTTGAATGCTCTTGGACTTTTGTCAAAATGAGTTTCAGTAATTTTGGTCAATCAAAGGTGACTCCACTCTCCACACTCCACATGACTCATTCGTGACTGGGGAAACTGTCACACCCAGTAGTCAGACCTGTCCTAATATTCAACCTCCTCAGTGTTCTAGCACATCTATTCCGGATTCTCATGTTAATAATGCTGGGCTAGTTGAGCAGATGAGCACTATTGTCCAACAAATAGGGCAACAGCTGGCTGATAGTGTGATGGCACACCTGAACTCAAGCAGCCCAAGTGGAACTGCAATTAAAATAACTCAAAATGAGAGCCATCAAGTCCCATGCAGCTCATTGGATCTTTCTCAGGTCCAGCTCGTCTCCAGGAGCCAGGTGAAGGAACCACCTATTTTTAAAGGGGAGAGTTCTGATACAGTTACAGTTGATGAATGGGAGGACTCAATGAGAAATTACATAAAAAAGGCCACACATGCACCACTTTTTAGTTCTCTATTTTTAGAATTATTTCAAACATGTTTTTTTCAGTATTTTGTGTAGGTTTATTACTTATGATCAAATAAAAATCAGTTTAAATTACAGGTTGTAGGGCAAAAAAAAAAAAATTGAAAAGGGGTGAATATTTCTGCGTAGTAGTTAAAGTTTGGTCTGAAGACTCCTGTTTTACTCAGAGTGAGTGAAAGTAAAAAGATTCATAAAACCAGACTTACTTTTGCTGTTTTTTCTTTGCGTTGGAAATTTGGAGAAGACAGTTGTTTCTTCAGAGGTCGGTGGGATTTTTTGGCTTTTTTAGAAGCTGGAAATAGAAAAATAAACAGAAACTATCTGTAAATAATAACAAGAAATTTATTTGAGTCCATCAGGCGCCATATGCTGGCGGGAAAGGGAAACTGCACTTTCCTCCATTCATAAAATTTAGGTAGCGAGAAAAAAAAACAGGACATGACACCACAAGATGTTTACTGTCAGGTTATTAATCGAAACACGTTGTTGTTTAACATTCCTCCAAACTTTGTCGTTTTACAAAGTGATTCACAATAACCAAAAATCAGAGTCATGTCTGATTAAACCAGGAGGCATGAGGAAGTAAAACACCTGAAGAAGTGAAGTTCTTTCAGGTTTGTGACAAAACAGAGTTGGTTTTAAACAAATTATTCATCCCCTGACTTGTACTTTTCTATCTTTTCTCCAAGTTGAATTAGGACAGTCACTTTAAAGGGGGTGAATAGTTGTGCAATTATTTATTTTACATTATATATTTTTATTTGATTGGTATTACTCTGTAAAAAATTTATTTTACTTTAACAGTGAAGGTTTTTTTGGTAAAGAGGGCCAATTTATATTGACCATGATTGATTTATGACAGCAATAAAAGCATAAAACATCCAAGGAGGTGAATACGACTTATAGGCACTTTATATAGCTTCAAATAGACTGCAGTGATAAACTGGTTATTATCAATTTCTTCTTCAGATTGAGAGACGGAACCACAGCAGCTCCTACTGATAACTGAGTGTTGACAAGAAGTATAAATCCTCTGGCTGTTAGGACTCCAACAATTCTTTTTACTTGTGGTTTGAATTAATTTACTGACAAAAACTATTGCCTTTTTGCTGGCCACCTGTAATATTTGTAACAGGCATCTGTCTCGCTGGTATGTTGCCCAGATAAAATACACTGTAGCTCTCCAGCTGTAGCCCAATAATCAGTTGAACAGTTTGAACATTTCCTTCTGAATAAGTCTCATGAACAGATTTGGTCGTGTGACTCAGTCTTTAGTTCAGATCAGACTTGATATTGTTAGTCAAACATGCTAAACCTCATGAGAATGTCAACTGACAAAATGTTTTACTAAAACTTCTTGTTTTTCTTTTCTTCAGGCAGGGGCTTGCAGTATTATTACACAGATAACCAAACCAAAACCCCTCCATTTCATTTGGATCTGTGTGAATTGCCCTGGGTGAAGCAACAAGATCTGATTGGTTTGGAGCCGGTCAAACTCGATGCCCCTCAGACAAACCCTATCTTCTGATTGGATGCAGCCGTGCCGACCTCCCCAAACCCGCCCCTGTCGCAAGCTTAAAACTGTATGCTTGGTGCTGCCTTTTGTTTTTGTCTTCAGCTTTTTCTGTCCCCTTTGTTTTGTGCTTGTTGCCTTTTGGTCTTGCTTTTTTGTTTTTCTGTTGTTTTCCGTTGACTCTTAATTTTGGTTGTAACTCTCTGCATTGTTAGACAAGTATTCAATCTAGCCTGTACCGTCCAGTCAAGCTGGCCCATTAGTCTGTAACAAGTAAATGGACAGTCAGAACTTTGTAATTAGTCCCAACGCTCGGGAACACAACTCGTACTTCATCTGAACCAGAACAAAGACACCAAACTATCCATCGTATTGCTGACCGATCCTCTGGTCTCCAGACACTACAAGTGGTCCTTTGGTTCTGTGCACTGGACTCTCCGCTGCCCTGATCACCAAGAGTACCTGAACATCTAACTGACAGCCTGGTTCTTCTGGGAGAAGTTCCACTTCAGAAGAACCAGGCTCTGATCTTCAGCCGACCTATCCCTGCTTGGTATCACTGCAGAAACTGAATTCATCTCACAGTGAGGCGACCAACTATTTGTTATGGCGGTGATAAGTCCTGGTGCCTAAGTAGGTTTAAATTAAGGTTCAGCTTGGTGTTATTCTAATAATTTCCAAGTTTATTACACCTCAATATTGTGCCTCAAAATACATTGTCAATTTTTATAACCCAGATTTTTCCCTTAATCAAACTTTTTACTGCCGTTTTAATCATAATTTTAAAATATATTAGGTCAGTTTAAAGAAAATGGTTATGGACCACTGAAAGTAAAAAAATCTACAACAGAGGTTTTTTATTTTTAGTTCTTTTAATAAATATGTATAATGTATAATAATTCTCAGATTACCATGTTTTGTGTGTGTGATTTATGGTCCCTTCATATAAAAAGAAGTCCTTTTTGTTGAGACTGATAAAGTGTGGTGCTCTACAAGTGCAATTATTTAATGAATAACTAAATTAATTTATTGATTATTTATTTAATGTAATAAACTCTATACTCTTACCCCTACACTTCAATCCCTTTTAGCTCAGAAGCCTCTACATTATTGTATGTCCCCATAGCAACTCAATATCTAAAATTTAGACTTTGCTTAAATCCTTAGACTCATATTTAATACAATGTGTCCCCCAGCGTGTTATAAGCCTGGTGGCTGAATGATTTATTGAAACATCCTCTCTGTATCACAGCCAGAAACACAACAGCTCTTCCTCCTGAATACGTGCAGCCATATTTGATGTGACAACCATCTGCTCTCTTTTTACCGTATTTCCACTGGTTACGTAGCGTACTGCCCCTGTCTTTTTGGAGAAAACTGCACCGACATAAGTTCCAAGTATAAACGCCCCCACCGCGCGCTCAGGTCTGGATGCTGTTCATGGAGCCCTGCAGGACTCTAATGAGCCCTGAGGCTGAGCCACCTTCAGGTACCTGGAGTTAGCATGTTGTCAGAGCCACAGCAATAAACATGGAACGAGCGGGTTTAACCAAAAATGGTTAGTTGAGCCGAAATTCAGCAGGTGGCTTTACAAGACTGAATATGGTAAGAATGTTTTGTGCTGAATGAAAATATTATCTATGCTTAACAGTAAAATGATGCTATTAAATTCAGCATTAGATGTTTTGTTGTTCCATGTAGTGATCCAACATGCAGCCTGTGCCACAAAAAGCACAGTACAGTACAGCATCTGTCTGTTTTTCAGAGTTCTCTGTTGTTATTCATTGGCCTGGAAGTGAGACGGGTGTTGGTGCTCTGTTTGCACTTTTTCATTTATGTTAATTTAATTTATTTGTAAATGTGACTTAAATTAGAATTCAAATTAGGTGCAATCAATTAGTATTTATTTTAATTGTATTTTTGTTTTAAAAAGTATTTCAAAAGTGCCTTTTTGTAAAACTGTACATGTGTAAATATTTGACACAAATATCTTACAATATCACATAATAAATAGTCATATTTTCAACTTTCCTGTCAACTTTAATCATTTTTTTTTACTAAATCCCGGTCGGCCAGCAAACGGCCACCTACCACCGGGCTTATCCCTGTAATACCAAATATTTGGCGTGGCTGGTCGTTGTAATAATAATGTAAAAAATTCTTACTATTTTCTTTTGTAAAAGTGTTTCAAATATGAACTTAAAATTCAATTCAATTCATTAATCTCTACCTTGTTTCTTGGACAACTCTTCCTCATCTCCAACTTCATCCTCAGTGACCTCTGACCCTGTGGTGTACTCCTCATCCTCTGACAGGAGAGACTGCTGCCTCTAGAAGAGCAAATTGATTTTCCACTGGAGTTCAGGCTCAAACATATCAGGTATTAATGGATCTACAGTTTGATCAATCTGATAAAAGCATCAGAAGCAGATTTATCACAGGAAATGAAAGAGAAGTCCTACCAGCTGAAGACTCCAGTTTTTAAAAAGAAAGAACTGATGAAAAACACAAAGAAGCAGCAGTAAAAATCAAAATAAAACTAAAAGAATCTTACAGAGGAAGGCAAACCAAAACCAAAGACGATGAGAGACATACGTTGGTTCCATCTCCTCTCAGAGGTCCAAGGAGGATCGGCTCTAACAGAGGGTCCCAGTCTTGGACCTTTTCTGCATTAAACACACTGTCCTCAGTCCTGACACACAAACACACAAATATTCAAAGCTTTATAAGAAGTGATCCCTCAAATTACAACCAGACAGCTGGAATAAATGTTCACTCTGAAGAAGACTGACCCGTCTCCAGGTGGAGCGTTGGACAAACACACAGCATCTCTGTGCAGCAGAAGGTCATTCAGGACTCGGGTCTGGGCTGAGGTCAGCTCGTCACAGTTTTCCTCATCAGGAACTCTAACGATGTGGTCTCGCACCTTACAGCCCTGAACACACACACGCATTCAAATCCAGTGACAGGGAAAAAAAAGGATGAAAAGCAATTCACGTTTAAAAACAGCCAAAGTCTAAAGAAAAAATAGCATCAGTTTTCCAGGTTTCCAGGAGGCCTTTTAAAGAACATTTGGATGTTTGACTTATTGGAAGAAAATGTAAATAAATTTGGAGTGGTGTAAAAGTTTGCACAGTAACATTAGATGAAGCTTTCAGCCTCTTCACTCCATGTGTGACAGCAACGCTGAACACCAGGCTCAGGCTCCTGACATTCCATGTCGTCCCAAGGGCCAGCTTCAGTAGGCTAGTGTCAGAGCACCAAGGCCCACTCTTTCAGATGGCACACATAGCTCACGTCCCCTCCTGCTGGTGGTCAGCTGACAGAATGGTGAATGCATGTATCTCGATCAAGCTAAGCTTAGGTGCTCATCAATGAGCCCCTCCCCCACACCTGGCTCCAGGGTGGGGTCCAGGTAACCCATGTCTGGGCGAGCAACATCAAGCTCCTTGTTTTTTGCTGTCCATACAAGTGTTGTGTATCACTCTTTGTCTGGCCTGTGTTAGTTTTTTTTAATTGAATGACTTTAGTTTAAGATGTTTTTTAGTCCATTCCTATTAGGTGGAGGACTTGGATATAGATCTACCTTTGGTATTCCAGTGGGATCGAAGCGGAGAACTCTCTGGTTGCAGCAGGTATATATTCCTGCACCGTACCAGCCTTTCTCAGTGCCCATCCCGGGGTACAGCACACTGTCTGGATGATATCTGCAGTAGGTCAGCTCTGCACATACAAACACCTGCATATTCAAACACATGAGTTTTAGATTCAATATTAAATTCAATAAATCCACGTCTCATTTCTCATACTTCAGCTTTTCTCATTTGATCTCATGTTCCCACAGTCTGACCTGCTGGCATCTGGAGCAGGTCAGAGTGTTGATGGTTCCCCAGATTCTCCAGTAAACCAGGACCCAGGATTTCAGCACCTCATAAAGGCCCATGATGTATTCATGTACATTCCAGCTTTTTTGTCTGAAAAACACACACAGAAGTGCAGCAATTACACACTGAAGCTGGTACTGTCAAAGTGAAAATCATCATTTCTTGTTGAATAAACTTTTTACTTATTTAGATGATGTCATTTATAAATAAGGGATGTCAGTAATATCTACCTGATGTGTGTATAGATGATTTCTCCTCGAACATCTATATTGATTTTCCCAGGAACACAGGAGATCTTCCTCTCTGTGTCTTTGGTCAGCAGTTTAAGGCACAGACCACACCTGCATTGTTTAGAATAACAAACAAAAACAAAAGCTGAACATTTTTAAGCACACAATAAAATAAATAAATAAAAGCCAAAGCAAAGATGTTTTCACTAACTTGTAGAGAGTTGAAGCATTTCCTGGAGAATCTTTGTTCTGGTAACGTGGATCGAACAGATGCTCAATTTTCTTCTGAAACAGTTTGCTTTGACCAAGAAAGAACATGAAGAACAAAATTAAAAACTCACTTTTTTCTTTCACCATACAGAAATGTAACCACAGTGTGGCCTTGTGATGAATTAAAATTTATCACACCTTAGCCCTATTTAATTAGGCCCAAATTTCAAAGCAGTTCTTGGGAACATTGCCATCAGTTTTCCATTGAATGTTTAAACTCGGAATAAACCTTGAATCCCATGAGAACCAGCTGAAATTTTTTGTCTCTTTCTACAATTTATATTTATTAACCAGTGTATTCTATATCTTAAATTGGAGTTTTGGTTATTAAATACAGCTGATTTCTTAATTTACCAAATGACCCTTTGTGCACTATTAAATTTCTTACTTTTATGTTTTTTGTATCTATTTCTAGACTTTACAGCCTTGACACATATTCATCATTACACCAGTATATCAGACATCTGATTTGTGTGGTGTAGAAGTATTCCTTGAGACTTGGTAGAGCAAAACCTTCATATTTCTTCTTACCTCTTAAACTTATCTTTTTTGTCGCGGATGTCATCGGCCTCATTGTGATTGAAGAGTTCAGCAATCCGTGTAGTCAGGTTGCTGTTGATGCAGTTCATATTGCAGGGCGTAGCTACAATGGCACTCATGTGTTTGTGGCAGTACAGGATGCACTCATCTACCTGAACAGAATAATAGTTTACTTGTTAATAAATACCTTTCACCGAAGATCTCAATAACTCTACAAAACAAATTCAAACAAGCTCAGATTGTTGCTGATTCTAGCTCTTCTTTAAGACTATAAGACAATTTTACTGCAAAATATCTAAAAAAAAAAGTATTTACACATTCACATACATACATTAAGAAAAAGATGATAAATGTATATAAAAAACACTGAGCTTGCCCTATTCTTTCCACATTGACTATTCCACTTCACTCCAAGCTCAGGTCCTCTACCAGAACCCTGGGATCTTCAGGGTTCTGTTCAAGATCTCAGCTGTTCCTTGGACTGAGCTCTTCTGGACAGAGATCTATGAGGTTTTTCCTGGGATCTGTTGGAGCCTCTCTTCCAGTTTGGGGGTCACATGATGACCACTGGCACCACTGAGGCCTTGACTCCGTTTCCTCTTTCAGCCCTTGGTGTTTCTCCAGCTTCTTCTCTTGGGACTGCTACATCTATCACCACAGTGTCCGGTTGGTCAGCCATCAGCTGTTTGTCAGTCTGGATCTGTAAGTCCCACAGTATCTTAGCCCTGCTGTTCTCCTCCATCTCAGGTGGAGTCTCCAACTGTGACTGTGGGACTTCCAGTCCAGACTCGTACAGATGTTCCTGTACTCTATTCCAGCTGTTTGGTTATGGTTATATGTATGATTTTCCTGCCTGCATCTTACTTCCTGCTGTTATGTGCTGGACTGTCTCAGGGGCAAAGATCCCCCTGATGGACATCAAGGACATCATGAAGTCTGATGCAAACCTACCACCTCTCAACATGCTGAGAACAGAAACCTTACAGTGAAGCATGGTGGTGGGAGCATCTGGTTTCGGGATGTTTCTTCCATTAGCAGGGACCGGGAAACCGGTCAAAGTTAAAGATGTGACGGAGGTCCACCTCCCAGCAGGACAATGAGCCTAAACCCTCTGCTGAAGAACCCTTCTCTGGTTTAAGGAGAACCAGTTAAAGGTCCTGGAATGGTCCGGGTGGGGAGCAGTTATGCATGCTTAGGTTAATCACAGTCAGCATTTTCTTTTGTTTTGTTTTTTTTGTTACACAGTACAGAAATTTTTTGGAGTTTTAAGGTGGTATAAAATTAAGTGAAGTTTATTTATATGGCACATTTCACAAATAAAAATCAGTGCTTTCTAATAAAATTATGTAAAATAAAATTAGTATTTAGATGTAAAAGATTGTACGAACAGAGATAAAAAAAAAATTAACTAAAGGCTTGTCTGAATAAACATGTCTTCAAAAGGGTTAGACTTTCCAAAGTTCATTTGAATTTCTAGGTTAAAAGAAGAAAACAGAAAGTCAGGAAAGTGAATACTTTACTACCCAGTGAGTGGGTTTAGTATCCATGTTATCACATTTCACTTTAAAGTTGACAACACTTACTAATGAATCCATCTTTAAGAACTCAGAGGAGATCAGTATTGAGATCACGTTGCTGGGCTCTGTAACAGAAAAATACCACAGAGTTAATGAATCCTGAACACAGACATCCTTTATTTTACAACCCAGAGGGTCAACAATCTAGAACACATAGGTCTAACCAATCCAGAACACACCAAACTTAAACCATTTCAGTGACCAGAAATTTAAGTGAGGCCACCCACAGGTAACACTAACAGATGAAGTAGTTGAACAGCTCAGCTATTACTAAGAGGAATCATGAAATTTGTATTAATTTAATTTTTTACAAAGATTTACCAAGCCGGGGTTTGTCCTTGTTCCCTTCTCCTGTTGTATTCCTTCTGACATAGTTCATGAGCCAGTCGAAAATCTGCACATCACAGTGAACAGAGATGTCCACCTCCTCCCACCTCTGCTGGTCCAAAGACAAATATTCGGCAAAGTAACGCATCTCTTTGACTAAAAGATCTCTGGCACAGGTGAAGTCCTGTTTCAGGTTCTTGGTCTCATCACACACGTGGATCACAATGTTTGGACTGTAAAACAAGGTTCATATACATTATAATTAAAAGCAGGCTTCAGATATTTGGTTATAAGGTAAATTATCCAGATTTCTAAAGATTGTGAAATTTATCAACATACATTCCGTTGAAGTTGAATTACATCTCTTGACTTACTCTCGTGGCTTTTGGGGTTTGTTGTCCTGTTCTGCTGAAGGTCGTTTCTCTTTCTTCTCAACAGAACCCCCTCTTCCCAAAGGGATCGATTTAGGGCCTGCAAACAGAAACAAAAGAAATATAAATGCAAGCAAAAATAAGTAGTAAAACAATTGAGTACAAGTCAAGCTTTTGTAATGCTTTTAAACCCACTACTAACCCTGGAGTTTAAGACAAACTACTGAAACTGTCTATTGATTGCATGTCAATTAGTCAGTCATGTGTGATATCCTGTACAGATTAAAATAAAATAAGAAAGTAAATCATTTGTTATTTTTGTATATGTTAAAATGTAAGTCAAATCCAAACTGCATGAGTGTTAGACCGTTACTGGAGATTCAGCAGCCTTATCTCCTGAGGAACAAAGCTGTGGTACATTCTGGTTGTTCTTGATGGAACGGTATTATCTTCAGATGGAAAAAAAGATTAAACAGCACATCTGCAGGGTCAAAGGCATCTTTCACAATACTGTGGGGTTTTGCTTGAATTGCTCCTTAAATCAAGGAGGGGACTGAAACCCCAATAACTCAGGATTTTGCCCACTAGCTGCAGGGTCTTCATGTCATTCACAATGTACTTGTTGAATCAGGAAGGGATCAGTTGATCAGGATGCTCTAAACAGATGACTGGCTTTTTTTTCTAAAACCCACAATCAGCTCTTTAGTTTTGCTGGCATTAAGAGAGTTTATTGTTGCTCATGAGTCCCACCACTGTTGTATCATCAGCTAATTTAATGAATCGTGAGAACAGTCATGTGTCAGCAGAGGGAAGAGGAAGGACTGAGTACCCATCCCTGGGGAACCCCTGTGCTTAGTTTAGTGGAGTATGGTGTCTTATTTCCAACACAAAATGTATGTCTTCCTGTCAGGAAGTCTAAAAGCCAGTTACAATTGGAAAAAATAGGTGTAATTCTTAAAAACAAGTTTACTGCCCAGTTATTGATGGCTAAACTGAAATAACTGAAGTTTTTTTATCTGTGCATACACAGAACACCACTTACCTGAAACTTCACTGAAGCTCTGGCTGTTTCCAGATGTTTTAGCTCCATCTGCAGACAGGCAGTCTGATGGTGCGGTGCCTGTTTGGGCATTAAACTGACAGCCCACACGGGGAAACCCCCCAGTGCTCTGCAGCTCCTCAAATCGACAGGCACACTATAAAACCATATCAGAGCCAGATTGTTTCTTACTGATAACTAATGAAGCAAAAGAAGAGAACAACGGTTTCACTACATTTACCTCCTTGGGAGTGAAGCCAGGTAACAGCTGGGCCACATTGTCCCAGTTTATGGGCTGGGGGACCCCCCACAGAGAGCCCAACACCAAGTCCAGAACCAGGACGTTGTTGTCATAGGGAAAATTGTTGTTGTCCGAACAGAAGCGACTCATTTCTGCAAACACTGACAAGAAACAAGACTTTAACTCTGCATTTCAAATTAAGACTAATTAACCAAAACATTATTAAGTATTGGTTTTCTACCTGTTAGGATCTTATGTTTAAACTACTGATTAATAAAGACAAGGATTTGTACATATACCTAAATGCATATTTATATACCTACAAATATTTACCTATATAAATATTTAATACAGAAACTCGGGAGCAGGTCTCTGTCCTGCTACATCGACATCGACAAAAATAAATCCGTTGCTTTTAACATCTGAATCAGACCCAGTATTACATACATTGTCCAGGGGATGTTTCTTACCTACAGTCGAAACAAGTCAATAAAAGTGGATGAAGCTTTTACTCCATCGTATTGCAAGACAGCGATGCTGGGATGTGCTTCTACCGGCTTCATATGGTTAGCTAACTTTCACCGATGCTGCTGCTTTCAGGTAACCCCAGAAAACTAAAGATCCCTTAAATTTAATACGGAATCCACGTCCTTCAGCAGCTGGTCAATGTGGCGTTAAATTTTACAGAAGATGACTGAATTTACACACCAACGTAGGGATAAAATCTAAAATAGCTAAACAGTAAATTGTATTATCCATTTCCATTTACGAACACAGAGCTTCAAGATAAACTCCCTCTAAAAGTCCTGTTTTCCCGACAGTCATGGAAGGCATCATTAACCGGAATCCGTAGCTAGCATAGCTGCTTGCTAGCTTTAGGAGTAGCTTTTAAATACACGTTAGCATATTTATCAAGTTGCAAAACAAAAATGCGTCAACATCCCATCGTGCTAAAACAAACGAATAACTCTTCAGAATAAAATCATACATATTAATTTAAAACTCACTGGTTTCTACCTGCAGAGATGACTTATCTCTAATGTCGCACTGCAGCAGATTAGCTGCATGGCTAGCAGCTTTACACGTCAACGCCGCCGCCATGTTGGGAGGGTAAGAACCAATGACTTAAATGAATAGACATGACGCGCCGCTTTAAAGGCTCGGGTCGAGATACGGCGAAAGCGGCGCCATCTTGCTACAGTATTCTTAAAGGCGCAGGGCTATATAAACAATGCTGAGGACAAACGAAATAAATATTTTTAGTGGGTAAGATGAGCCCAATAGTGCATGTACTTTATCATACAATGTCACAAATACTCAGTTATTGTAATTTAAATAATAGCAACCATGAATTTAACAGAAACGCAAATCCAGAGCTATTTATTTACAATCACAATGGTAGTCAAATCAGCAATGGTATAAGCAATACAGAA
>NC_051451.1:29687755-29701627 GCF_001649575.2 Kryptolebias marmoratus | reverse complement strand
GTTAGTGGCCTTTGAAAAGTATAACCTTGGTCAGTTTTTGTTGTACAGACTCTTTTTTTTCAGATGTGAGGAGTGTAAACGTGCGATGTGTTTCTGCCTGATGGTGTAGTAACAGGCAACCAAGACTTTGATGATGTCACAGTAATGGTTATCTGTTCCATACTGAGACTCCGTTATGTGTTCCCCAAGGCAAAGTGAATCAATGTTCCCACATTCATTCTTCACATACATTGTTACTTTATTTACAGAACAGATGTTCTTTGCTGACGCAGTGCTCATGAACAGCCTGATAGCTTTTTCTGCTGCTGTGAGGATATAGACTACACCTTGTGATGGTGTGACACGCCCCCCTTCGTTTTTCAACTCTAAGAACTGATACAACTCCTTGGGAGGGTAAGAACTGATCCTTTCAGCCATGTTGGGAGGGTAAGAACTGATCCTTTCAGCCATGTTGGGAGGGTAAGAACTGATCCTTTCAGCCATGTTGGGAGGGTAAGAACTGATCCTTACAGCACAGCATGTTGAAGCTGTAAAAACCTTTGTAGCAGTGGCAGCTCCTGACAAAGTTCTCAGGGGGCGAGTGTTGTGATGATAACAAACATCATTTGTTCAATAGGTAAATTAGTTTATTATTTAATTTAGAAGCTATACAACTGTCACAATATGGTTTTTGGAGCTGCATAAACCACATACTGCATGTTACAGACAACACAAAGACTCCTGATAAATACATTCACAAAGTTTTAAACAACAAAACATAGACGCAACATCAGCTCAGCTTTTGAGAGCCAAAGGAGGAACTTCACAGAAACGAAACTTAGCAGCAGGATGGACGGCAGCATCCCTTATGGAGACCAAATCTGTACCATCATATAAAACCAAACACACCAGCTCAGGCTTCATGTTAATAACTGCGGCTGAAATGGTTTTAGGTTAATGTCTGCAGCAACAACAGAGGTTAAGGAGCTCCTTTCAGTCAGGGACTGTACAACTGATGATTTCCTGAGTTTAACATGGCTTTGCTGTGTTTACACGTGATGACAGATGAATCTAGCTGCGGCTGTGACCGAGACAGAGGAGGGTAGAGTTTGTTCAGCCTGACGGAGGAGCTGAGGTGGTGTTTTCTGTAATTCTGGAGTTTTATTCTAACTGTGGGACAGTTTGAGTCCTGCTCCTGTCTACCAGTTTTTAGTTCTGTTGTGTTTGTTTTTTAAATTTATACTTCTATCGCACCTGATTTGAATCAATGGGTGATTAACAGGCTTCTGCAGAACATGAAGAGGTGATTTAACTACTGAATCAGGTGTGTTTGAGCAGAGAAACAAGTAAAACATGCAGGATAGTGGCTCTCCAGGACCAGGGTTGCCTACCCCTGGTCTATACCCTGTGATAATGCAAATAACATTAATAAAAATGTCTGCCTCACACCCTTGCATAAAAATACAGCATTAGAGAAAGATTAGCTGAGCTATTAGATATTTAGATTAATATATATCTTACTCTAAGACATTAGGTGTGCAGCAACCCGCACTCTGCAGCTTTTTAACCTGAGAAAATACAAAAATCACTAATTCTTGAAACATTACATTTAAACATACATGTTGGCATTTTCTCACTAAAACCAGGAAGATAGAGCACATAACACCAGTTTTAAAGTCCCTACACTGGCTCCCTGTAGCTCAAAGAATAGACTTTAAAATACTGTTGTTAGTTTATAAATCACTGAACGGTTTAGCACCACAATACATTAAAGATCTGTTATCGCTGTACCAACCGTCTAGACCCCTCAGATCTTCTGCTTCTGGACTGCTCTGCATCCCCAGAACCAGAACCAAACGAGGAGAAGCAGCTTTCAGTTTCTATGCACCACAAATTTGGAACAAACTTCCAGAAAACTGTAAAACAGCTGAAACACTGGGTGCCTTTAAATCTCAACTTAAAACCCACCTGTTTAGAGTTGCTTATGGCTAAATTAGGGTTAGAGTGCGGGGTTTTGATGTTTGTCTCTTTCTTACTGTTTATTCATTGTCACATGCTGTTTTTATTTTGTTTTTTAATTATGTAAAGCACCTTGAAATGCCTTGCTGCTGAAATGTGCTATACAAATAAAATTTGATTGATTGATTGATTTTATTGCTCCATAAATATGGGACAGATGTTTTGTTTACCGGCAGCTGCCCATGCTACCAGGTGATGGTTTGTTCAGCTCACTGATGTGACAGCTAACCCCTGCCTGTAGCTTTCATCCAACTGGACACTGACGTTCACCACACCAAATATTGGAAGTCTGTATGGATCTGTACGACTCCTGTCCATCTTTTCTGGTGCGTAGTTCATGTCGGTGCTCTCTGCCCTGCCGCTAACAACAGTAACGTCAGTACCAGCAAACCAGGATTTCATGCTGGAGGATTTTGGTGATTTTATAATTTCCCTCCTTTGAAGGAAACTAGTTCTGTTTTGTTTCCATTTCTCTTTATTAACACGAAAACAAAAGATAAATTCTCTCGACAGCACAGTTAAGCATGAGCCATGTTGATTTTGAAGCGGCTAGCTTCACGTAGCTGCGTAAGGTGGAGTAAACGGGACGTGTATGACGGCAGCACGCTCCCAGAACCCACAGAAAATACTTTTTACAGTCTGAGAGAGAAAAAAACAGATTTACATTCAAGTCAATGAATGTTTCAATCACATTTACTCAGTAAAACTATTTAAATAGACTAACAACCATATTAGTAACAGCTAACTTGTTTCAGTTTGTTGTTCAACCATGCCTAAAGTTTCAGCTGCTGAGGGATTTTTTTTTATGAATCTGACAGTATTTACCAACCAGCTGATGATTCTGCTGAAGCTTCTTAAATTAACCTGAATCAGAAGTTATCTGAGGTTTTAAAGTATCATGTCCCGTTCTCAGTTTGATGTTTCTATCGTTCTTCGTGTTCAGGTTCTCAGAAAGGATCCTTTTTTTAAATGGATTGTGTCCCTCTGACTGTCTGCAGCGCTCCTCTTCATCATATTGGAAGGACCTGGACCAAAGTCTTCATCCGCCATCTTTAAACCTGATTCAACATCAGGCTCTGGAAACCGAGGGTCCAGGGTCCTTCAGTCCGACTCATTTAGACTTTTTTTCTTGCACATATTTTCTCCTTTAAATAATATTTATGAGTAGTAATCTGGACATTTTATCACTCCTAAATGATCTTATACTACTGATACATAAAACTGTTTAAAAGCTTTTAATGATAATATCCTACACTGGTTTAGTTGTAAAACATTATTTAAGTTTTTTTTTTTTTTTACTATTTTATGCAAAACAAAAAACTGACTGCCAATGACTTTAGATTTACAATCAAAAATGTTATTTACTTTTAAGCTTTTTCCTACAATTACAGTAGTTATATTTTTGAGAAAATTTTAATGATCACAAAAATAAGAAAATCAACCGAATAAGTCTTGTTAAGAATAGACTTCATGGTATTTTAAATAAATGTGAAACTAATGTAAGAAAAAGGCAAATTAATGCTCAGTAATGTAACTTTTTACAGTTCTTAACTGTGTATAAATAAAGTTGTTTATTTGATGTTTATACCTGTTAAGCTACTAAATGAGATAAAAATGTTTTTACTTCATGTAGATTTTAAAGCCATATATTTAAAAAACTTTTTTTTTTAAAATGTAAACCACGTTTAATTCTTGTCCATTTATTTTGTGGTTCTGATGGTCAGTTTCCCCTCCTAAGATGGCGATGTGGGCGTGGTCTAAGGGTGCGTTCACACCAGCCCTGTTTAATCCGCTTTAATCAAACTCTAGTTCGTTTGCCTTGAAAGTCCGGTTTGTTTGGCGAGGTGTGAATGCACAATCGAACTCTGATGCTGACCCAAAAAGCAAACTCTAGTCCGCTTAAAAACCTAGGTCTCGGTTCGGCTGAAGTGAACTCTGGCGCGGTTCGAATGTAAATGAAAATGGACCGGAGACGGCTTTATAAGCAGGAAAAGCCTTCTGGGTAAATACAACCAAAACAAACTTGTGATTCTATCACTAGCGGGAGAAATGGCTCGTGGCGCTCATGCTGAGGCCATTCTTGAAAAATGACTGTTTGGCACATGAACCTCAGACAAAACAGAAATCCTAAAAATGCTAAAGGGTTTGGCTGAATTGGCTCGCTGCAGTGTGAAAACGGACTGCACCAGCTGAAAAATTAAACAAATGTTGTAACTTTGGTCCCCAATTGAACAGAGTCCACCGGACTGTCAGGTGTGAATGCAGCCTTAGACGTCCTATTGTTGAGAGAAAATCCAGTGTTTGTGTCATAAATTATTTCACCTTTTAAACAAAACAACTAATAATCATTCTGATCCTGATATAAAGCTAAACTGTTTTATTTTGAGATGCACCAATGGTTCTGACGATGGTGCCGACAGTACCGGCAGTGCCAGCGGTTCTGACGGACACGTCTGATCCTCTATTCTCCACTGATGGAATTGTAACTACAACAGTGGCCAAAATGTGATTCTGAAAAGGTTTATTCTCAAATTAATCATGTGAAATATTTGCTAAACTCTTATGTTACTAATAAACTGATGGAAATGTGCAAAATGAGTCACCTGTCTGTGAATCAATCCCATTTGCTTCACATACTGGACCCCACTGGAGACTGAGCGACCGTCCAGTGATGACCCAAGATAACATGATTACATTATCAAACCGTCCATGAACATTGCACCAGAACCAAACTCTGACAGAAGAAATGTAAAAATAAAAACTCTGAACCTGTCTGAAAACCATTTTTCACCTGAAGTTCAAATTTCAATGATTATTTGATTCAGGAACCACTCTAGGTGATTTCTAAGAGGTCCACTGTGTTACAACATAAATCCCTGGTAATAAGTAATCATTAGTCTAACTGCAGAGTTAAAAACTGAGAACCAGTCCTTGTGGTGTGCTAACCCTGTTATTAATGCATTGCTACACATGCATCACTGGTGGGTTTTCTCAGGAAAGTTCAGCCCCGTGTTAGAGGGCACGGAGTCTGATGTCCCCCCCCTGAAGGAAGCCGGGGCTCCTGCGTACGCCGCCTCCAGCAGCTGCTCTGCAGAGGCGGTGCTGGAGGCTGTAGGAAGGTCTTGGACCTGAAGGTCTTGGACCTGATCTCTGGCTGCTGTTTCAGAGGGCCTTGGGTTCTGAACGAGCCTCTGCATCTCTGCGAGTTTATGGCCTCTCCTCTTGCCAAGGATCTTCACATAGTTGGCAGGAACGAGTCCTGTTGTCTGACCATCCACGCTGGCCAGCAACCAGCCACGGACCCGGGGCTGCAGCTCTAAAAAAAGAAAAAAATTAAATATTAGAAACTTCAAAACACTGTAGAAGTTAAAACCATTCATCTGCTTAGTCAGTTTAATACCTTCTTTAAGTCACCTTTTTATACAGGAAAATCTTATGTCCAGTATTTTGTTCGTATTTTTCAGTTTTCACTCCTTGGTATTCTTTATGTTTTGTTGCCTTACAATCTGATGTTTTATTTGATTATAAGCACTAATATTAATAAGGTTAAATAGGGGAACAACTTCTATACAATTTTCAAATACATACACCTATAAAATGATGTGTGCATATGTTTTCACCCCCTTTGAAGCTCCAACCTTCAGCTTCAGATGGAGCTGAAGGTGGGTCACAGAAAAAGCCCAAAACACCCAAATGTTTTTATGATTTTCCTTTAACTGATGTTGGCTTCAAAACACTTTTCAGTTCTCAGGTTGCAAGGCAACAAAATTAAACACCAAGGGGGTGAACACTTTTGCAACCCACTGTTGAATCTCGTACAATAGCAATACAGAACAATAACAAAAAAATTATCAAAAGTTATGCAAACAATTAACAGCCAGGGCATCTGCTTAATAAGCAAAGAACAAGCAAGCTCCTGAAACATCTAAATACATGAAGTGAATACAGTATCCACACAACATACAAAGTCAGCTGAGAAACACTAGTTTAACATTGTCAGAGAAACAGTAACAGGAAATTTATGCCCAGGAGTCACAGAAGAGTTTTCACCTTTAGGAGCAAGGTTAAGGACATCTCCTGCCCGCAGAGAAATCTCCTCCTCAGAAGCAGCTGAAAAATCGTACTCTGCTCGGGCCACAACATGGTCATCCTCCCCGCTGGCCCAGTTAGAGGCTGAACACAGAACAGCATCACAGTTAAATCACCTGGACTGTGGCTCTTGGTTACTTTGTGTAGTCAATGTGTAACTGAATCTATGCCGGTGTAGATTCTCAGTCATCCAGGCCATGGTAAATTCAAAAAAGTTAAAAAACAAAAGTCCAGTTTAAGTCCAGTTGTTTTTGTTTTTTAACTTTTTTGAATTGTAACTGAATCTATGTGGAGCAGTGGCTCTTATCTTTCTGACAGGAGAGACAGGAGTCACTCCAACAAGAAGCCAAAGTAATGGTACTTTACCATTAAAGTAGTACCTCTAATGGTAAATGGACTGTATTTATATGGCACCTTTCTAGCCAACCAGGCCTTCCAACACAATCTGCCCTCAGTTACCCATCCATCCAGCTCTACACAGCTAATCTGAATAAATCCGTCTATAGAGTCTAATCAGTGTTTCAGATCACATTCAGACACCGATGGGGGACATTGGAGGCAGCGTCCTGCCCAGGGACACTTGGACATGTGACTGCTGGTGGAATCGAACCTCCATCTGTCTCACTGGAGGGCAACTGCTCTAACCACTGAGCCATAACTATTAGGGCTAAATAGCAAATAATAAAAAACTGAGATAAACAAAAAGAGTAAAAAGTTACAAGTGTGTCATGGCCTGACAGAAAGGTAAGTTTAGAACCAGAATTGAACTTTAAATGAACTGAATTGAACCTTACTGTTTTCTTCAGATCCTGAGCTGGAGCTGAGCAGTTTCCAGATAAGGTAGGGGCCACCAAGAACCACAGCAAAGAACAGCAAGATTGGCCAGGATTTAACACTCTGCTCCTTTGTTCCATCAGCCCTGGAGGAACCTGCAGCGAGAGCATCACTCATGCTGTCGGCCCACAAGTCTTCAACATCCCCGTCTGACCCCCTCCGCAGGAACCTCCGCAACCAGCGGTAGAGATAACGCAGCGTTCGCACCAAAGCAAACGCTGACAGAACTCTGGTGAGGTCAGCACGCAACCTGGTCAGATGGTTGGCTACATCCAGAACAGCTCGAAAACTGTTATAAACTGCTGAAAATGTGGCGTCCAGCATCATGCTGACCGAAGTAAAGGCCTGGACGATACTTTCAATGGACTGGAAGGCACCACGGCTGCTCTCCTCGGCCTGCTGCACAAATCGACTGGGGGCAACATCTTCTGTGTGGGGGAAGTGTCTGTACGCCCCCAGGTTGTAGCTGCTGCCGTAGGTATAGGGGCTGTAGCCACTGTAGAAGGAGCTCCCATAGGGGTTGTAGGAAGAGGTGAAGGAACTGTAGGATGGACGGTAGGACTGCTGGACGGGCCGAGGAGGCACTGGAGGAGCCATCCTGGTTAGGACTGGAGGGCCCACGGAGGTCAAGGGGCTTCCCGCAGCTGCTCCAAAGCCTGCAGACCTGTTCAGTGACAAAGACAAGCTAAGATACAGGATTACACACAGCTGTGAGGACTACAGCAGTTTATTTCTGGACATTTATTTAATTTAAATTCATTTCAAATAAAGGACAGCAGAGAAAACAATGTTACACTGCTGCTCTGTGCAGAAGATTCAAAACTAGAAGGGAAATGACACATAAAAAAATCTACAATAAAACTAGACTTTGACCACACAGAGATATATGAAATTAACACAAATAAAGACAGCAGAAAAACCAAGAGCACATGTCAAAGTAAAATACTTCCCTAACCCAGTTTCAGCTGCAGAAGCTGGTGTCCATCAGAGTTCAGCTGACAGTTAAAAACTAACATTAGTTAACAGTTTTATTATTTGTTGGAAATGATTCGAAATCTGAGGAGCTTTAAATAAAAATAAAGCCTGTCCAAATGGTGTGTTGCTCTTTGCTGGTTTCCAGTCTCTATAAGCAGTCCGATCGTTAGTCTTAGTCTCAATCTTAGTCTTAGTCTCAATCTTAGTCTTAGTCTCAATCTTAGTCTTAGTTTCAATCTTAGTGAAGGAATTTGTTGTGACGATCACTGTCAGCTCTGCAGAATCTACAGGTTTTGAAAAAGAATCCTTACAGCCTCTTGTGAAGGTCAGAACATTTCATTACGTCTCTTTCATCAGGCTGTTTCAGCTGCTTTTAAACTCTCCAACTACAGACCAAGATCAAAACTGCCTTTTCTGTCAAACATTTTACAGAAAGTCATTTTTAAATCATCTTCAGACATTTTTTAACTGCCAACAGCACTGGTGAAAAATCCCAGTCAGGTTTTAAATCCATAGCACAGCACAGGTACGACCCTTTTAAGAGTTTTTTACTAATAATCTTTAATAATTTGTGATTCTCTGCTGCCTTCGATGCTGTGGACCGGATCTTAGAGCAGGCTGTTGGTAACAAAGACCGTTTCCTCCTGGCTTAGATCCTGCCTGACCAAAAGGAGTTTTTCTGTTCCTTACAGTCAGCTTGTCAGGAATCTGGGCGTTATTTTTGAGAGCTTTTAAATCAAACAAACAGATAAACGCAGTTTTAAAATCATTGGTCATTGCTAAGGTGAGGTCAGATCACCTGACCTTGAACAAGGGATTCATGCTGTTATTTCCTCTCAGCTAGACCTCTGTTAGTTTACATAAATCATGTCTGCGTCGCTGACAAACCGTCCAGATCACAGCCGCTCGTCTTTAAACACGTGACTCCAGTCCTGGCTTCTCTTCCTGTCTGTTTCAGGATTGATTCTAAGATTTTACTGCTTGTTTTTAAAGTTTTAAAAGGTCTGGCTCCATCAAACATATGAGATCTCCTTAACATGCTCCAGTCAGAGCGCTCCGATCAACGACAAAGTTTCTCTGAGACGTTCCAAAGATCCAAAGTAAAAGAAAAAAAAGGTGATCGAGCTTCAACATGTGCTGCTTGAAATCTGTGGAACAGTTGACCTCTGCATCTACAGACCTTTAAAGCTCCTTTCTTTGGTTTGATTCATATTCTGAGGTCCAATTAAAGCTGATGGTTTTATTTTCGCTTTACTTGTTGTTTTAAAGTTCTTATATTTCTTTGCTTTTATTGTTGTTTTCTACATTTTGTTTGACTGAATTGTAAGACTTTGGCCAAATAAGAAATTAGAAATAATGTAATTTTTCATTTCTTTTCAGTTCTTTCTTTCCTCTGAATGATGTAATTTTTAAATAAGTGAATTATATTTGTCCAAAGAGATGAGCTATTTGTCTTAGCTCTTAACTTCATTTAAACTTAGTTTCTAAGACCTTTAAAATAAATCTATTCTGTGTAATAATATGAGAGAAGAGTACATGTGACTTAGCAGATCATTAGTTCTTCAATTAAAACGAAAAAAATAAAATAAAAAAAATCAGTCCCGAGACCTGTTGGTTGAATTTATTTAAATAATGTTTAAAACTACTGAACTGCTGTTTGTATAAAAACAAAAGTACAAAGCAACAAAATTGTAAAAACAATTTACTGGAGTTTGTCGAGAAACATGAGTAGAAAGTTTTTATTGATCTTTTTTTTATTTTATTTTTAGCATGAGTAGAAAGTAAATACAGGCCTAACAGAACAAGCTCGCTAACTCCTTAGCATTTTGTACAGTTAAATTATATTTTGATTTACTATCTATCGGTATTAACTTATTCTGAGATACTCAAACGAAGTTAATCAGTAGTTTATGAACGAAAGTATCTTTAAACTCTGTTCTGGGAATTGATAATGTTTTGATAGCGGCCTGATTTATCAGCAACGTTAGCATTAGCATTAGCATTAGCATTAGTTAGCTGACAACTAGAGCTGCTGTAAACGGAAAACACAAAAATAAGCTCGTAAAGGATCGTTTACCTGTAATTTATGGATGGACTCAGAGCCCCAGGAATCCGCCCTTCCCATGGTTTTGGCGGAGGCTGTGAATCCATTGCGGAATATGTTTACCAAGTTAAAAAAGTAAAATAAAATGACCTAAAGTGACCCCGTGCTTCTTGCGCTGCCTTCCAGTGTTGCTCGGAACTTTCTAAAGCTGAAGCTGCTGTCTAAGTTTTTACTATTTATGTCTATAGAATAAGCCTAAATTCACTATAAATTTATTTTTTTATTTTGGAAAATTTTTACTTGTTATCACTATTTATGTAGCAATTTATGTAGCAATAACACTATACAGATTTGTGAATGTACAATATAAAGACTTTCCGACGTCTCCTAAAAGCACCAATTATACGTCAAGCTAGCCGTGACCAATGATGTAAATTCTACGTATGAAATGCTCTATGGCAGGCCGTTTTAACATAAATTCGGCTTCACCACACTTATAGTCCAGATATCTGAAATTGATTTATCACTAGACATATTAGTTAATTAAAACATCTCTAAATATATTTTTACTAGTATAAATGTTTTATGCAGTCTCTAATTCAAGATATCTGCAATAAATTACTGAGTATCTAAAACATAAATATAAATAAATTATGATTAGTCTTAAAGTAAATTTGAGATATTGCTTTTTGTTCTGACTAGTCATAATTCCAGTTAAAGATATTTTAAATGACTTCATGATTCAAGATATCTTAAATGTTTTTTGTTTTTATTTTTATGTTGTTTTTTTTAATAGATATCTCAAACTAACATTCAACTACTAAACTGCAAACTAAATTTCAGACATCTTAAAAGCAAAAAATGAAATAACTTATCTTGAATATTTATTTTATCTTTACCTTTGTATTTCAGATATGTTGAATATTTATTCAGTCTGGTCAGAACAACCTGCTGGTCTGTGATCTGTGATGTCAGGCCAGACAAACTCAGATTCTCCTGTTTTTAACATCATCTTTAGTTTTGCAGCTCGACATGATTTTAGAAACGATTATTGTCTGTAATTTATTTAAGTTTTAAGTACATTATGTGTGTCGGCAGAGAGTAAATCTGAAATTCTTTACAGTCTTAAGTCTCTTTCTATATTGTGACATTTTCTGACAAATTTCTTGTAGAACAGCTGCTCCACGGAGCCTCCCGAAACGCCACAGGAAACAGTTTGAACAGCTCAGAGGCAGCACCTGGAGGCCTAACACACTCTTTCTTTAATTCAGATATCTAAAACTGTTAATTTGACTTGGTATAATTCAGTTTAAGATATCTTGAACTGTAATTACTAATGTATGACTCTTCAGATGATTAATCCAATGACGTCATTTGAGATATCTTTAATCACATTTTTTTTAAGCCTCATTGTCTGTTTATTTACATGGTCAAACGCTACAAAAAATATAAAAAAAACACAACTGAAGACAAAAATCTGCAGCTCTCCTCTTCATCGTGCATCAAAAACAACCAATCTCTTTGTTCTCTTCTTGTACATGATTCTGTAGCCACACTCTCTGCATCTGATCGGGTCACGGGCCTTAATTTCATTTTCTGTGTGACATTCTCCACAAATGTAGATCATAGGTTGCTGCTTGGGCGGCTGTAGATCTTTCTGTGTATCCATTTTATCCGCTTTTTACTTTGTTCATTAAGTTTTTGCTGTTTTTCCACACGCTAGTATCTCTTCTCCTCTGCGCAATACGCATGCGTACGACTTCTTCTATGGAGTTTAGCGGCAGTTCGTTATGTTGCTTTACCGCCCCCTCCTGGTTTACCTGTTCACTACAGTCCTTTTACAGCTTTCACATTTATATTAAAAATAAATTTTAGTTACATTTATCACCCAAGATTTTTACCAGACAACTATAATGATGTGAAGTCAGAAGGAGTCCAGTTTCCACATTTTGAGCTGTCAAAATGTGATTAAAGATATCTTGAATTGTTCTTTTTACTATTCAGAATTTAAATGCAGACATCTTAAATTGCCATTATAGATAGTCAAAATGTAGCTGTCACCAGTCAAAACTCATTTTTAGATATCCAGAATTTAATTAAAGCCAGTCAGATGAAGCAGATTTTATGTTAAAACGGCCTGCCATAATACGTCATTGGTTACGACAAGAACAGCTTTTCATCCAGAAGTACTGACTGACTGACTGATTGATTGATCGATTGATTCATCATTATAAATTTCCTCCTGAACCATTAATGATTATAAAGCCATTACCTGCAGCGTTCCCTTCTGTCCACCAGAGGGTGCTGTAGCCCATCACAACATTTACAGTAGCAGCCTCAGACTACAGAGAAGAAAATACCTACTTAGTAAAATATTTTAACTAAACAAACACAGACATTGATTTGAACCCTGCCAACTTGTATCAAGCTACTTTATAGTTTTTTTTAATATAAAAGACATGCTAACTCTTCAAACAACAATTTATACATTTTAAAGCCTGCTTGAGGAAGTTAGAAAGTAAAACAGAAGTACAAATATGTGTGCCTTTAAACATCAATCAATCAACCAACTTTATTTCTATAGCACATTTTAGAAAACCACAGGAGTAACCAAAGGGAATGAATAAAGAGTTGTGAGAGCTTCTCCAGTTCCCTCAGTTTTGCCCTTACGGTCTGATATGTCAGACGTGCGAGGGTTCAGCAGCTCCTACAGACGTCAGTCTCTGCGGGGGTGGCTTGTGAGGCTGAAGGAGGCTGCTCTCAGCACAGGCAGCTTGGAGCAGAGGTGTGTGCTGTGGTTTGAAGAGGGAGTCCTGTGATGTCAGTGTTTATGTTGGGCGTAGGGTTTTTGTATACAGAGCTGTCACAAGCGATTCTCTGGTGTCAGCCCGCAGTGTAGGCGTGGGAGGCTGTTTGTGGCACGATGGTGTCAGAATCCCAGACCTAAGGTGGGATTCTGAAGTGTCAGCTTATAGTGACACCCAGTGTGGGACGATGCTCAGGCTGGTCCTGGGGGCTGTGCTTTGCAGCTGGATTATTACTGTGGTAATACCAAAGGTCATAAAATGGTGAAAGCTCAGAGAATCTGTAGAAATGAGCTGCAATATCACAGTACATAAAGATTACACCCACAGTTATTTATTTCAGCCAGATATGGGCCCAGGGCAATGTTCTCTCATATTAATCTTGAAACAACATGCATGTTTGAACCTGCTTTTAAACTTCTGTGAACTTCTTGCTGCGTCACCGAGGTCAGATGGACAGCATGCCTGAATCAGGGGTTCTGTCTGACGGGTCTCCAGAAGACCATCGAGACAGTAACGAGCTGTTGGACAGGAAGACATTATCCACTGTTTTCTCTTTGTTTTTTATTAAATAGCTCATCTGAATTCTCTGAATTATTTTAAAAGCCTTTATCATCATTTCTGACTGTATAATCTGACGGATAGAAGAGTTAGGTTTGTGGACTCATTAGACATTTGTTCTTCATGCTAATGAATCCAGATGAGTTATTTTCACATTAAAGAATCAGTTTAACACTAAAAGGATCATTGGTGTAAATTAATTTCTGACTGTTAACTTAAGTTAACTGATTTCTTACAGCTCCAACATTATTTTAAATTGATTCACTGCAGCCATTTAATAAAAAACAAATAGAAAACAGTGGATAATCACAGTCTAAACAGACTAAACCTGGTTTAGACTAATCCTGGTTCAGACTAATCCTGGTTTAGACTAATCCTGGTTTAGACTAATCCTGGTTCAGACTAAACCTGGTTCAGACTAATCCTGGTTCAGACTGAAACCTGGTTCAGACTAATCCTGGTTTAGACTAATCCTGGTTCAGACTAAACCTGGTTCAGACTGAAACCTGGTTCAGACTAAACCTGGTTCAGACTAAACCTGGTTCAGACTGAAACCTGGTTCAGACT